>NC_056744.1:557203002-557503002 GCF_019279795.1 Protopterus annectens | reverse complement strand
CCTGGGATATTGTCAGGTCCCATGGATGCTGTGTTCTTGGCTTTGGAGAGTGTGTTTTTTACCTGTGCAGCCATGATTATAGGCACTTTGCATTCTTCTGGTATAGAGATGGGCCCTCTAGGGGGTGAGAGGGGGGTAAAGTTAGCACTGAACCTATCTGCTAGGATGTTGGCAATATCAGTTGGTTCTGTATATTTAGTGCCATTATGCTGTAACTCAGAGAAGATCTGAGTGTGCCCATTTAGATTCTTGACATAGCTATAGAATGCTTTGTGGTTGTCTTTAGAGTCAGTGGCAATTTTGTTTTCGTAACTAGCTTTGGAGGATTTTATGAGGGATCTCAGCTTCTTAATGAGGTTGACCAGGGAGTTCCTCTAGTCATGGGATTTTACTCTTTTTTGCAACAGTTTCTTTCTTCTGTTGTAGAGTTTGTTTATGGCAGAGGACCACCAGATTGGCTTCCTTTTTTGGAGGATAACATCTTGGTTCTATTAGGGATAGCATGATCCATGCACTCGTGTAAGTGCTTATAAAGTGCATTTGTGTAGGATTCGGCAGTCATACCTCTATTGTCTGTCTGCATGGGTGTCATGAAGTTTGCCACTTATGTCTTAAGAAGTGTGAAGTTGGCTTTTGAGAAGTTTTTTACGATGGTTTCCCTAATTGGGGCTGGGGGTGGGATGTGGATGTCTAGGCTGATTAGCTTGTGGTCGGATCTGACCAACAAGGAATTGACCTCTGGTGTGGAACACCGGTTTCCCATCTTGGTAATGACCAGGTCTAGGATATTGCTGCCCCTGGTGAGGGTGTGAATAAGTTGATCCAAGGTGTTAGAATTCATGAATTCTAGAAAACGTTGAGCAAAAGAGTTAGTACATGAGTAGTTTTCCCAGTTAATGGTGGAGTAGTTGAAATCACCCATTATTAGGGTGTTGGGTTGTACCCTAATACTTTCCAGTGTATCAAGAAATGAGGAGTGTGAATCCTGGGGCATGGTGGGGGGTCTGTAGCAAGCTACAATTTGGATTGCGGTCTTGCCCAGAGTTAGTTGCACTTGGATAATCTTGGATGCATTATGCTGTGCAACTGGCCGGGAGGTGTGGATATCCTTAATAAATATGGACACGCCTCCACCTTTAGTGCTTCTTTCTGGGTTAGGTGGCCAAAAGGTGTGGTATGAATTGAAGCCTGGTAATGCAGGGGTGCTCTCTGGAGCTTTGAACCAGGTCTCTGTCACTGCACAGATGTCAATGTTCTCCATTTTATGGAGTGCCTCGAGTGAGTGCATTTTGAGGTTTAGACTTCTAGCATTGAGTAGCATTACCCTCAGATTTTGCTTGCTTGTACCTGTTATGGTGGTGAATTTGTCATTTGAACCTTGCCTAAAAAAGGCACTATAGGGGTGGCAAGAGCCTTAGCCAGTATCCGGAATCCTAAGGGCGACAGGTGCAGGCCATCTCTGGCAAAGCATCGTGGACTGTTGATCATGTCATCCCAGGCAGACAAATACTGGATCCCCTTAGAATGACACCAAAAGCTTAGCCAACTGTTGAAGTCAATCATTTTATCCTTGTACTGTGGTATCATTCTGGGTGATGGCAGGATGCTACTCAGGATTAGGGTCATACCTGCCTGGGATACAAGATCGGAGATCTCCTCCATGTCTCTTTTCATGTAGTCCAGGGAGGTACGTCTCAGGTCATTCACATCAACATGGACAATGACAGTGTCATATTTGTACTTATTGTGGAGTGACCTGAGTGCATGCATTATGTGGTGGATCCTGGCACCTGACAGGCAGCTGACAGTAACTTTCTCCTTGTTTAGTCTGGTGAGTGGAACATCAGTGTGCCTGACTATAGAGTCAACTATGACTAGAGTGTTGGGTACGTTGTTATGCCTTATGGGCTGTGGTTGCGTGGCACACTGAGTTTGTGGGCTATGTGTCATTTGGGTTGAGTTAGGGGGTGAAGTTTGCTTGCGTTTATGCTTTGGATGTCCCTGATGCTTGGACAGGTTTTTATTGAGAGCCTCCGGGAATGTAGGTGTGTGTTTTGTGTTTCTATGTGTGTGTTTTGGTGGTGTAGGTTTTGAGGGACTATGTGATGAGTGTGGTGTGGTGCAAGTGTTTACCTTCTCCTCTTGACTGTCTAGTCCAGTCTTGGGTGAAGAGAGCTTTGCTTCCAGTTTGGCTATATAAGTGCATCTCTCACAGGTTGTAGTGTTGGGTGGTAGGAGGAGAGGGTTGTCTGTGTACATGAGGCAATTGCTGCATTGCCCCAAGATGCCCAGATTCATCAGGTAGACAGGAGAAATCACTGGGAGCTGACCCTTAGACATGCCTGGATAAGTGCTTATTTATTAAGTACTAAAAATTGCTTTCCACTAGACAAGTGAGGAAAGTTGAGTGCTGTAGGAATTTGCAGCTTATGTAGTGCTTACAATGAATTCTGAACAAGTGCTGAGTTCAAAGAAACAGATTTGAGTGCTGAAACTACAAAACTGGCTAGTTATAAGAAAAAAAACTAAGCTAGAAGGCTTCCCTCCAACACAGAAGGGCATGGGGGCTCAGAAGCCTACAAACAGTCTATATCACTTAACAGGAAAGGCAGGAAACAAGCTTATTTTTTTTCTGTTTCCCAGATGCTCTCTTTGTACACAGTAGGAATGCCTAAAATCAGAATATCCACACTTTTCTTTAGAAATTCCTCCATAGTTGTATGACCCCAGGTACCACACTAGGAATATAACCATCATGGTATGATAGGGAATTGTAGCCCAAGCATAGTTTGCAGCAGAGGTATTGTGAGGAGCTAAAAGCTGGCAAGTCTCTGGTCAACTGTTCTTGGATGTACCACCACTGAAGTCCCCAAAAGGCACTGGAGGAAGGATATATGAAATTTATTCAACAATCCATGAACCAAAACATTAATGTACTTGGCTCTGTAGTTTCAAAAGAAAGCAAACAATACTTTAATAAATTTCTCATATACAGTCTGCACAGCCTCTCCAGGGTAAAGGCTGCATAGTAATTCAAGTAAAGCCTAGCGTCCAGCCTTTCTAAGGCGCACTTATGTGAGGCTGGGAAGGTAGAAAGGCTATTTTCAAGTTTTCATAATGCCGATCCAGAAGATGTTCGATTCCACATTAGCAAATGGTAGTGTGCATTCGTTAATATGGAATCAACATTCTGATAACACAGAAGTATATGAATTGTTAAATGTATCCTTTTCTCATTGTAGTGTAATCACAGATTTGGAATATATATTATGCAGAGGGAGTGGGAGGCATAGACCTGACATGGGCCCCCTGTAAAAAAGTTACCAATAATACAGACTTTCAACATTGGAATTTCTGGTGTTCAAATTTTGATTCTGTGTTACCATTTCCTAAATTTTGGTAATTCATCATTATCAATGTCAGCAAACTGGTCTGATCACAAGGTGGAAAATTAATTTTGATTTTCCATATTTTGATAGTAAATAGAATATATATATATATATATATATATATATATATATATATATATATATATATATATATATATATATTAGATAGAAAGATAATGATAGGTATAGATATTGATATTGATATAGATATTGATATCATGAGACAGAAAGTAACACTGTCTTATTTGTAGTAAATAACAGTGACTGATCAAAAGTTGATGTGATGATAGGTAGTGGTAGTTTTATTTGCTTGAGTTGAGTGTATTTTTTTCTTGCGAGAAAAGGGAAATGGTTGTTTATCTGATAATTAAATTGCTCTTTATTTGCAAACACAACTTGTTCTAATTGTTTGTCTGACTATTTTCTGCTACTTTACTTTGTACTTGGTTGTCCAGCTGTATGTTAACTGGGTTGAACTTCATAGGTTCATAGGTTCATAGGTAGGTACTAGGCTATCAGCCCTGGGACCTATATAAGCCTTGCCAAAAAGGTTCCCTGGCTTTCACCACTGAAGAAAATTATTTTCCTGTACTCCTGTCAAGCAGTGCCGCAGAAGTGATCCCTGGGGTGAATTTTCTATTTCCCATCCAGTCATCAAGATTTTTCTTAATGAGGGCCAATGAGGAGCTTTGCTTGACATAAATGGGTAGTTTGTTCCAGAGTATGGGAAGTTTCAGGGACAGGAATCTATCCCTCCAGCATGTTCTGTTTATTGTGGTGACAAGGTTTTGGTCCCTGGAGTGTGTGGTTCAGAGAGACTGGATTTCTTTAAGTGTACCATGTCCAACACCTCTGGGTATGACATAGCTTGGTATGTTAGGCAGAGATCGCCTCTGAGTAGGCGATATGCGATGGAGTAGAGCTGGAGTTTTTTGAGACGGTCTGTGTATGGCATCTGTCTGAGGTTGGTAATCCTCTTAGTGAGGTATTTCTGTGGCCTTTCCAATTGTTGTAGGTGTCTTGTGAGATACATGCCAAATGGGGCATTGTACTTTATAATGGGTCTGATGAGGGATGTGTAGAGAGGAACAATGACCTCCTTTTTTCTAGAGGAGAACCCTTTTGTGATGAGCTGTGCCACGTAGAAGGATTTCCTGACTACTGTGGTGATGTGCCATACAAATGAGAAAATTGGGAAATCCATTGCTTAACGTTGATTTGCATGTAGCCACTGAGCAGCAGTTAATGGGACCCATGAATACTAACATTGACTATAGCTTTGAAGAGACCATGCATGAATTTAATCAACAAGTTAACAAACTGAAATGGCTACAATGGCAAAGGAACCATTTTGAAGCCTGCTTGAAGTTCAGTATAGTACAGAGGGGTAGGAGGGTGTTTTGTATGCCCTCCCAAGATGACCACTATCTTGAACTATTGGCCAAATGGCAAATGATTAACATCAATACCGGGTTCTCGTATATGAGATTGTTACCTGAATTCTTTGCACCAGAGGAAGAACAGCTAAGCAGAGAGATAGAATCTCAGCAACATAGGCTGGAGTCAGATTTTTAGGGGGAGAAGTTCATAAGAAGATTGGATGAAGCTCACTGTGTGTTTTCTATGACTGATCAAAGATTGCAACAACAGAAAGCCAGAAAGCAACAAAGAGATTATAAAGATTTTATAAATGGACATATTTTTATATGGCCTAAAGACAATCGAAGAGATGCACAGGATAGAACCACCTTAACACAATCTTCAACTAGAGAACCAGTTAGGGGGTGGCTCCACCAAGGACAGATTCGTACTGCCACGCATGATGACATCAATCATGGAGAAGGAAATCTGGAGAAGAATCCGTACGTTGAAAGAAGAGGACAGCAACCAGGAGATGTTGCAACAGGAACTCCAGTGGTACAAACACGAGACACTCACTGAGGAAAGTGGTTTATCACTTGTCTCAGAGAATGGAGATAACACAGAGTGTCACAGTAATGAAGCAATGCCTTTATTGGGATCATTGAAGGTAGCTATTAATAGTGCCAGAGAGCGGAATGTGGGGGCGAGACCGAAAACACAGGCTCTAGGCAACAACAATGAACATTTTTTAGCTCAATTGCCAGTCCCAGTCAAGAAGAAGGGGGGATGGAGGCGTTCTCACAGCAAATGGAGAAGAGCCAAGAAGAGGAGAACATCCAACTGACTGGTGATAACATTGTTCACAATTTATCTGATCATATACTCACTGATGATGAGTTATATGTATTAAATAAAGGTATGACTTTTGTTCCCAGTAGGGAAAGTAGCTTTAATGAAATAATTATGGATTTGATGTTTTTTGCTAGAAACATTATGTTGAGACAGATGTATTGTAACAGCCAACCACAGCAACATGTACTGAAACAACCTAGTAGTTTTGTATCACCTTTCAACCCTACACTGCAAACATTTCTTAAAACCTGTGAAAATGATGTATTGGCATATTTAAAGGAAGACAAAAATAAAAAATTTCATAACTTAACATTGTCACAGAGACAGGCCCTAAGCAATTTGCAAAGGAACACAGACTTAATAATAAAGCAGGCTGTCAAGGGAAGAGGGGTGATAATTATGAATAAGGAGAAATATTATGAAAAATTAGGATAGTTGTTGTCCAGTAATGATAATTACACTCCTATTTCTCCGTTGTCAGTACATCATATAAAAAAGAGGTAAAGGATAGTCTGAAGTTTCATAAGGAAATAGGGCTAATACATGAAGATTTATTTAATTTTTTATGGATTGAGCATCCGACTATTCCCTTATTCAAAGCCCTGCCCAAGATACATAAGGACCTGAGAAATCTGCCCCTTAGACCTATAGTGTCAGGAAGGGGGTGGGTTACCAAAAACATCTATATATGGCTAGAATACACATTAAGGCCATGGATAGAGAAAGTAGAAGACATACTGAAGCATACCAGTCATTTTTTAATTACCTAGGGAGGCTTTGAGCAAAAAGAAGAGCAGAAAAAAGTAAGAGGGGAGTATGTCATGGTAACAGTGGACGTTAATAACCTTTTTACGGTGTTCAGGAATGAGTATGGAGTGAAGGTGGTATGTACATTGTTAAGGAGTTTAGCAGCAACAGAAGAGAAAATACTAAATTTAATAGCCCAAATGTTAGATTTGGTGTTGAAAAACAATGTATTTCTCTGTTCAAATCAAGTATATAAACAAACACAGGGGGTAGCCATGGGCACCCCCTGTGCAAACACCTATGCTAACTTAGTTCTCTCATACTGGGAAAGACAATTTGTGTTAGATGAAAGTAATGTGTGGAGAAGAGAAATCTCCCTATACAGACGTTTTGTAGATGATGTTTTTATTTTATGGCAGGGTGATGAGAGGGAGCTCCTGCAATTTGTAACATGTTTAGAGGAGACCACTACATTTTTTCGGTTCACAGCCACATACTCTAGAAGAGAGATTTACTTTTTAGATGTGAGGGTAAAGCAGGCCAGAGAAGGTTTTAAGACGGCATTATATAGGAAGGATTGTTGGAGAAACAGTTTATTAACTTATGACAGTATGCATCCGAGATTCACCTTTAGGAATATAGTGAAGGGGCAGATCAGCAGAGTATCCAGGATTTGCACAGAAGAGACAGTATTTGAAGCTGAGATAGAAAGGTTAGAGGAACACTTTTTAAATAGGGGTTATAAAAGTAAGCTAATTTGCAACAAAATAAGTCGTAAAGAAGAATATAGAAGAGGCAAGATGGGCCCCCTACTAAGAGGTAATCAAAGGGGTAATGAGACAGTCTGTAACAACAGCATAGAAAGTAGAGCACCAGCTACTAGAATGATATTTACTTACAGCAATAACATTTATGGGGTGTGTGATATAATAAGGAATAGTTGGAATATCCTGAAGACAGATGATAAATTATCAGGAATAATAGAACAACCTAGTTTTGGGTTTAGAAGGAACAAGTATCTTTAGGATATTTTGGGGCAGGAAAAAATGAATAATGGGAAACAATTTATTACTAAGGAAGGTACAAAATCATGTGGTTCATGCAAAGCATGTTCAGAGGTTCATTGGTAGGTACTAGGCTATCTGTCCGAGGGCATTTATAAGCCTAGCCAGAGTGTGTCGGCTTTTGCTGTCCCTTTGATTAATTAACTGAGCCTCTGTTGAGCAGAGCCAATGAAGTTATCCCAGGGGTGTATTTTCTGTTACTTATCCACTCGTCAAGGCTTCTCTTGAAGAGTGTTATTGAGGGGCTCTGCCTAATGCAGTTAGGAATTTTGTTTCAAAGCATGGGGAGTCTCTGTGACAGGAATCTATCCCTCCAGCATGTTTAATTTATTGTTGTGATGAGGTTTTGCTCACTAGAGCGAGTGGCTCGCAGTGACTTGGATTTCTTTAGGTGGAGCATGTCCATCAATTCTGAGTTGGACATGGCTTTGTAAGTCAGGCAGAGATCACCACTGAGTAAGTGATATGCCCCTGAGTACAGCCGGAGGTTTTTCAGTCGGGCTGCATAGGACATATGTTTCAGGCCAGTAATTTTCTTGGTGAAGTGCTTTTGTGGTCTTTCCAGCTGTTGGAAGTGTCTTGTTAGGTACATCCCAAATGGGGCATTGTACTCTATGATGGGTATGATGAGTGATGAGTAGAGGGGCACTATAACCTCTTTATTTCTAGATGCAAACCCCTTAGTAATTAGATGGGACACATAGAAGGATTTCCTAACTACTTTGGCAATATGATTGTCAAAGGAGAGATTACTATCTACCTGGGTCCCCAGATCTCTAATTACCTCATCTGCATTAAGGGGGCTGCCACCTATGTGGTAATTTGTGGGTGTTTTGTTTTTCCCAAATGGGATGACTATGCATTTTTTGGCATTTAGCTTGAGGCCATGACTTTGACACCAGGTGTCTGTCTCAGTAAGAACTTTTTGAAGGATGTCCATGTCAGCCGGAGAGTGGATTATGACTCCCAGTTTGCAGTCATCGGCGAACTTGTTTAGCCATAGTCCTCCTGTGTTTGCCTGTACTTCTGAGAAATATATGCCGAACAGTAGGCGTCCCAGAACCGAGCCTTGTGGGACACCAGTTCTGACTGGTTTAGAGTCGGACCTGGAGACTGCTATTTTTACTGTGTGAGTTCTGTCTGTAAGCCAGTTGGCAACCCATCTTGTGATGTAGGGGTTTATGTTCAGGCTGGTGAGTTTTTCTATAATACCCGAGTGAGGAATGGTGTTGTACGCCTTGCCGAGATCAAGGTAGGCTGTGTGAACAACCTTTCCCTCATCTATGGCCTTGGTGACTGTCTTGAAGAAGTCAACCAGGTTTAGTAGGCATGATTTGCCCTTAACAAAGCCGAACTGGGTCGGGTCAAGTGTTTGTAGTTTCCCAATGTCTTTGTTAATGAGTTCCATGATGATGCGCTCCATAGCCTTGCAGACCAGGCTAGTCAGGCTTATGGGGCGATAGTTATCAGGGTCAGTTGTGGCCCTTCCTTTGTGGAGTGGAATAACCGTTGCTGTGCGCAATTCTATGGGCATGTAGCCTGTGGAGAGGCTGAGGTTGAACAGTGTGTTTAGGTGGGGGGTTAGTTCATTCTGTAGTTCATGCAAGATGCAGCCTGTGACACCATCTGGCCCCATTGATGCTGTGGTTTTATTAATAAAGGTACCAATTTTAGACACCCGGTTATGGGAAGGAAGTTTGACTTTAAGGCCAAAGCTACCTGCAGGACCCCAGACATCGTTTATTTAGCTGAGTGTCAGCTTTGTCCATGCTTCTATGTAGGAAAAATAAATAATATGTTTAAAGTCAGGATCCTACAACATTTATCTTCGATCAGAACCAAGAACCAACATAATGCTTTGTATAGACATGTAAAAGAAAATGAGGGACATAATCTTAAGTTTAGGGTGATATGGAATGTACATAAGAGTTTCAGAGGGGGAGACATAAAAACTTACACTGAAAGAGAAAAAACAAAGTGGATAACAGAGCTTCAGGCACATAGGTATCCAGGGCTTAATGAGAGTATTCCTATGAAACCCGCCCTGAAGAATAGGTGGGTGAAATACTGAAATGTGGTTGGTTGTTATCAAGATAAAAGCAGAACTGGGAACTGTTTTAGTTTATCTGATGAAGGGCAGGAGCCTGAAAGTGCTTATCACAGGATTGGATGTATTGTCTTACTTTTTAAGGTTTAATGGTTTTAATTACGTTTTATTAAAGTATCTCAGATAGTGTTGATCTGCACCGGATTCTTTCTTATTGGACTGTACTGTGATGATATGTTTATCAAAGGAGAGACTACTGCCCACCTGTGTCCCGAGGTCTCTTATCACACTTTCAGTGTTTAGTGAGCTAGCCCTATGTGGTAGTTCATGGGTACCGAGTTTTTCCCAAACGGGATGACAATGCACGTCTTGGCATTGATCTTGAGGGCATGACTTTGACAGCAAGAATCTGTCTCTATGAGGCCCTTCTGTAGAATGTCTACATCATTAGGTGATTCTATTATGGCTCCCAGTTTGCAGTCATCTGTGAACTTTGTTAGCCAAAGACCTTCTGTGTTAGCCTGCACTTCAGAGAAGTATATAGGTTCATTGGTTCATAGGTTCATACTAGGCTATCTGCCCTAGGGCATTTATAAGCCTAGCCAGAGTGTGTTTGGCTTTCACCACCCATTTTAAATTAATTTTGCTATGCCCTTTTTCGAGGTTAGTATAATGTGCCTCTGTCTAACATTGACACAGAAGTGATACCCGGGGTAAACCTATGATCTCCCATCCAGTCATCAAGATTCCTCTTGAAGAGAGTCAATGAGAGACTCTGCCTAACTTGGACTGGGATTTTATTCCAGAGTGAAGGGAGCCTCTGGGTTATGAATCTGTCCCTCCAGCATGTCCTATTTATTTCAGTGCTGAGGTTCAAGTCTCTCAGTAGCGTGTCGATGGGATTTGGATTTTCTGAGGTGCAGCATGTCCATTAATTCCGGGTTGGACATGGCTTTATACGTCAGGCACAGATCGCCTCTGAGCAGGCGGTATGCCACTGAGTAGAGCTGGAGTTTCTTTAACCGGGCAGCATATGGCAACTGTTTGAGCCCTTTGATCCTCTTGGTGAGGTACTTTTGGGGTCTTTCCAGTTGCTACAGGTGTCTGTTAATGTACATCCCAAAAGGGGCATTGTACTCAATTATGGGCCTGATGAGGGATGAGTAAAGAGGCAAACCCGGGGAAAAAGAACCCTCCCTTTATCCTTTAAAAATGCCATGTAGAAGATTATACAGGAATGCGAGGTGTACTAATTGGCTCTCTCAGAGAGTAGCTGATGCATGGAATAGACTAGCAAACTATATTAAAGCATGCACTAGTTTTGATATTTTTAAGAACAGCCTGAGCACTAATGGGAACAACTGTTTTGGTATATTGGGAGGCTAGAAGGGCATTATTGCCCGTGTGTGAAATATTTGTATGTATGGGTTTCCTTCCATAATCCACTGCCATGTTGGCAGATTAAGTGATGACACTAAGTTTTCCTTAGGTTTGTGTGTGAATGTCAATACGTATGCATATGTACCATATGATGGTGGACTGACTTCAACAGTTCGATGACTTCTTGCCTTGTGTCATTGCTTACAAAGATGGCGTGCAGCCTCATGACCACGAGGAGAATGAAACTGGGTATACAAAATGGATGACTAGACCGTCATCATTGTTCTGCAGTTTAGTTTAATTTTTTAAGCACCATGGAAATTTGTTGGACTGTGTGTGCTGTAAACAGTGGTTGTGGTGTCTTTAGCTGGGAAACTTGTTGGGAGTGTATGTGTGTTATAATGTGTGCTATAAACAGTGGTTGTGGTGTCTTTATCTGGTTTAAAAAATGTTCTTCTAGCTTAAGATAGCAAGTGGCACCTGTTTGGGTGAGGTTTCCAGTGCTTGGCCTTAGCCTGCAAACAGAAACCTGATACCAAGTAACCATTTTCAGTGGGGGAGAAAGTTAAAACCTTGACTTAAGATCAGCAACCCAGATTCCAGCCCACTCGTCCTAGTGGTAGACTGGCAGTTTGGCCCATTGTACAGCTGACATCCGATGAATGCTTAGAAAAGTGGAATTACAAGCACTGTCTGTAGCAGAACATAATTGAGCGCATATGGGCACACGTGTGAATCTGTGTGTGTGTGTAAGCATGCACACATATAGCATATAACATATACCACTGGATTAGTACTGTAGGGTTGTTAGCTACCATGCAAGAAAAATTAGGAAACATGAAGAAAATGTCCTTTTCTCTGCTGGATGGTAACCATAAATTTCAGCTCTCACTTCTCTTTGTCTGTGTTCTTAGCTGGCAGAAAGAAAGAAAAAAATGAATAGGCCTTTGGGGATGGGTGGACTTGATCACTTATTTGGACAGAGAATGCTTTTGTAGGGGACCAGGCCCTCTCTGCACCCCCAACATTCCCTGCTAATTATATGTACTAAGTCTGAGATAGCACTACATTGGAGACTATGTTGGAGATAAGGCACAGTCCCCAAGTCCCACTGTACCATGATCTTAGTGTAATGCTGTTTGTTTTCCAGAGCTGATTTTGAACATTTCAAATAGTCGCTCTTATGGTTTTGACCATGTAAATTTCAAATAAATGCAATAGACTTGATTAAGTATACTAAAGAAAGATATAAATAATAACTGAGTTGTAAAAAAGTAATGGGGACATGAACATTTACAGAAACAGAGAATGAATATTTAATAAGGGATATTAGAGTAGAAGTGATGGAAGATATTAAGTACGTGAATGTCAGTTTGTCACCTGGTATAGATGGCCTTGATTATGAATTTTATAAAGAAATGAGTAAATTTAAAAAGTTGTATCTGTAAGGGTTACAAATGAATGGCAAAAGTAAGGTTTTGAGAAAAGTAAGGTTTGTGAGAGGGTGATAAAGTTGATTCGTAAGGAAGGAAAAAAAGAATGTTTAAATTATTGGAGACCAACATGGCTGGTTTTAGGCAACAGCTAACCCAGCAGTTGCTGGGCAACCCCTGATCCTAGAGAGGACAACCAAAGCAACTTATCTTATTCTGATATTTTGTTACATGTCTGTGAAACCAATAAAAGCTAGTACAAAAATAGCACATTCACAATGATGCAGTTCCATACATACATTGTCATACTATTCCAGACACAGCTGAGACTCCAAACAATGTCTAAACAGCAAACTCTGTGCTGGGTGAATAGTACTGTAGAAAGCAGGAAAGAGTAAGCAGAGAAACAGACAGAAGGACAATGAGAAGGAGAGAGTGATATGCAGTAGGGGAGGAGATGAATTTTCTTGTGGGACAGGTGCCCTTTTATAAGAAAAACAGAGAGGGTAAGTAGCATGAGGGTGGTGTGGATAGGAAAAAGGATATAGTGATGGCAGCAACAGCAGACAAACAAATATGCAAAAGGGCAGCAGGCACTGAATTTATAGTAAAACATTAAAATGTAAAGTTGTTTGTCAATTGCAACCTCTTCATTAGTTACAGATTTCTTTAATGTAGAATTATTCAGATGGTTTTATTTCTGCAGAGATTGTGTGTATCAAGTGATATTGGTGGATTGTAATTACAGAAGATTTGAGTGGCCTTTTATGGTTGAAATTTTCTGAAATGGGTAGTTAATTGGTTCATACATTTTGTTTCATTGCTTATTAAAAGAATTTAAAACCCATTCTAACAAGTGGTGCTGTATTATACAAGGAATAGAATTTAATACAGTCAGGAAGATGAATAAAAAAAACAAATACGTGTATGCATGGCCCTAAAAATGTGTGAAAGTAGTCTGTTATGAAAACAGCTCAAAGGTAAACTTAATCCTCCACTAACCAGATGCATTTTCCATGAATCTGGGTTTTCATGCTATTTTAATGAGTATGAGTTTCAAGGACAGAGAAGTTTACAGCTCATTCTAAATCTGTATTCATTGCGAGACTGCATTGTTTGTTTAGCAAATGGCTATCTGTGTTTGTGTTATTTTATTTCAGTATATCTGTAAATATTGTGTGTTATGCCGCTGTGGTACTGCGGTAGCATTGTTACCTCACAGCAAGAGGTTCTCCCATTCGATTCTCGGCTTGGCTTTGGAGTGCCTTCTGTGTGGAGTCTGCATGTCTTCCCCATGGTTGGGTAGCATTCCAAAGACATGCGTGCGTAAATGGGCATGCCATTGTTGAAGGTTGGGCGTCGAGCTGGCACCTTGGCGTTTCGTAAAAATCTACTGCCAATCATTAGTGGACCAGAATTCCGCTGTGGCGACCCCTTACCTGGAAAAAGCCGAAAGACAAATATCTGCAAACATTGTGGAAGTAAATAAGAAAACAGTATGCACACTGATAGATTTGAACAGTGTGTATGGTAACTGGTGAGAAATAGCCAAGTAATGGAACACTGGAATAGCTAGGAAGGGGGCTGCTGCTGGAGGGTAGAGATTGCTGCAACAGGGGTTACTCGGGGGGGGGGCAAGGCAAACTATTACCCTGTTAGGGCCCTATTTGACTATGATCCAGTTCTGGTATTTAAAGTAGGAAATAAGTACACAAAGGTAGTTGCAGTTTAACTACATTACAAGGTATGACAGGAGAGGTAAAAACTTGAAAATGTTTTTGGAACAACCCAGTGTTAACTTACCAAGGACCCCAGGCACTTTTAAATGCCAAAACTGCAGCCAGTGTAGATTTATTGAAGAAAGTAATAGATTTGCAATACATCATAGTATATTTAGGTTGAGATGTAGAGCCAATTGTAACTCCCGAATGGTAGTTTATTTGGCCAAGTGCCAAAGATGCCCTGCATTTTATGTGGGTAAAACGGAGCGGAAACTCCGTGAACGAATATACGAACACCAGTATGCCATTTCCAAGAAAAAACATGAGAACGCACTGGCCAGACACATTTGTGACTATAAGGAGCACAATTTCAAGTTTTTGGTCATAGACCAAATCCTTGAAAATAAGAGGGGAGCCCCTTTACCTTTACTTTTGGAAGAATCAGAACTTAAATGGCAGATTAGGCTTAATGCGTATTCGTTCCCAGGATTGAACGATTCATGCTCAATAAGGTGCGTGTTAAAACTCAGGAGCCTTCATAGATAGTTAATGTTAGTTCAGCGGTCTACTGATAAGTTATATACTGTATATTATTTTTTTACTTTTATTTTTTACCTTTTTATTTATGTATAATTCTTTTAATAATACACAGATATAATTACAACATCTATACTATTGACAGGTCACTATATTGCCCTGTATGTTAATAGTTTGGGTATGATACACACTGAGTACTAGCGTTGCTTTTATTTATGTAAATTTTGAATTATTAAGTTATTTTACTATATAATATTGTAGGTTACATTGTAAATGTGTCACATGTTGGTCGAGTTAAGTGTCTAGAAGGAGTCTGTTCTTATAACAACTTTTATAACAATATTATTCTTGATTTTTTATCACTCTTAATTGATGCACTTGATGTTTCAATAATTAGTAATTGCTACTTCTATATAAAGACTGTTTGTGTGCTTTTTACCCATGTTTCTGAAGAAGTCTGCATATTTTGCAGACGAAAAGCGCTTTAAACTATTAAACGTTGTCTGTTTAGCGTTGCTTGTGGATTGCTTGCTTGGGTTTACCGGATCCTGTGTTGGTCTTTTCGTACATTACAAGGTATATTTTTCTTCTTATGCACTTAAATGATTTAAGGAAATTACTGGAGTGGCTTTCTTGGGGAGTGACCTACCTGTGGGTGTGGCTCAAATAAGGTTGTTTTGTGAGTATGTTGTGGGTAGGGCGTAAGGGGGCGCCGGAGCACTACTTCGCCTAGGGCACCATTTCAGCTAAGGCCGGCCCTGCCTCCAGCATGTTCAATTTATTGTTGTGATGAGGTTTTGCTCACTAGAGCGAGTGGCTCGCAGTGACTTTGATTTCTTTAGGTGGAGCATATCCATCAATTCTGAGTTGGACATGGCTTTGTAAGTCAGGCAGAGATCACCACTGAGTAAGTGATATGCCCCTGAGTACAGCTGGAGTTTTTTCAGTCGGGCTGCATAGGACATATGTTTGAGGCCAGTAATCTTCTTGGTGAGGTGCTTTTGTGGTCTTTCCAGCTGTTGGAAGTGTCTTGTGAGGTACATCCCAAATGGGGCATTGTACTCAATGATGGGTCTGATGAGTGATGAGTAGAGGGGCACTATAACCTCTTTATTTCTAGATGCAAACCCCTTAGTAATTAGATGGGCCACATAGAAGGATTTCCTAACTACTTTAGCAATATGATTGTCAAAGGAGAGATTACTATCTACCTGGGTCCCCAGATCTCTAATTACCTCATCTGTATTAAGGGGGCTGCCACCTATGTGGTAATTTGTGGGTAGTTTGTTTTTCCCAAACGGGATGACTATGCATTTTTTGGCATTTAGCTTGAGGCCATGACTTTGACACCAGGTGTCTGTCTCAGTAAGAACTTTTTGAAAGATGTCCGTGTCAGCCAGAGAGTGGATTATGACTCCCAGTTTGCAGTCATCGGCGAACTTGGTTAGCCATAGTCCTTCTGTGTTTGCCTGTACTTCTGAGAAATATATGCCGAACAGTAGGGGTCCCAGAACCGAGCCTTGTGGGACACCAGTTGTGACTGGTTTAGAGTCGGACCTGGAGCCCGCTATTCTTACTGTGTGAGTTCTGTCTGTAAGCCAGTTGGCAACCCATCTTGTGATGTAGGGGTTTATGTTCAGGCTGGTGAGTTTTTCTATAATACCTGAGTGAGGAATGGTGTTGAACACCTTGGCGAGATCAAGGTAGGCTGTGTGAACCACCTTTCCCTCATTTATGGCCTTGGTGACTGTCTTGAAGAAGTCAACCAGGTTTAGTAGGCATGATTTGCCCTTAACAAAGCCGAACTGGGTCAGATCAAGTGTTTGGAGTTTCCCAATGTCTTTGTTAATGAGTTCCATGATGATGCGCTCCATAGCCTTGCAGACCAGGCTAGTCAGGCTTATGGGGCGATAGTTATCAGGGTCAGTTGTGGCCCCTCCTTTGTGGAGTGGAATAACCGTTGCTGTGTGCCATTCTATGGGCATGTAGCCTGTGGAGAGGCTGAGGTTGAACAGTGTGTTTAGGTGGGGGATTAGTTCATTCTGTAGTTCATGCAAGACGCAGCCTGAGACACCATCTGGCCCCATTGATGCTGTAGTTTTATTAATGAAGGTACCAATTTTAGACACCCGGTTACGGGAAGGAAGTTTGACTTTAAGGCCAAAGCTACCTGGACCACAGACATTGTTTATTAAGCTGAGTGTCAGCTTTGTCCATGCTTCTATGTAGGAAAAACAAATAATATGTTTAAAGTCAGGATCCTACAACATTTAACTTCGATCAGAACCAAGAACCAACATAATGCTTTGTATAGACATGTAAAAGAAAATGAGGGACATAATCTTACGTTTAGGGTGATATGGAATGTACATAAGAGTTTCAGAGGGGGAGACATAAAAACTTACACTGAAAGAGAGGAAACAAAGTGGATAACAGAGCTTCAGGCACATAGGTGTCCAGAGCTTAATGAGATTATTCCTATGAAACCCACCCTGAAGAATAGGCAGGTGCAATACTGAAATGTGATTGGTTGTTATCAAGATAAAAGCAGAATTGGGAACTGTTTTAATTTATCTGATGAAGGGCAGGAGCCCGAAAGTGCTTATCACAGGATTGGATGTATTGTCTTACTTTTTAAGGTTTAATGGTTTTTATTACGTTTTATTAAAGTATCTCAAATAGTGTTGATCTGCACCAGATTCTTTCTTATTGGACTGTACTGTGATGATGTGTTTATCAAAGGAGAGACTACTGTCCACCTGCGTCCCGAGGTCTCTTATCACACTTTCAGTGTTTAGTGAGCTAGCCCTATGTGGTAGTTCATGGGTACTGAGTTTTTCCCAAAGGGGATGACAATGCACTTCTTGGCATTGATCTTGAGGGCATGACTTTGACAGAAAGCATCTGTCTCTATGAGGCCCTTTTGCAGAATGTCTACATCATTAGGTGATTCTATTATGGCTCCCAGTTTGCAGTCATCTGTGAACTTTGTTAGCCAAAGACCTTCTGTGTTAGCCTGCACTTCAGAGAAGTACATGCCGAACAGGAGAGGACCCAGGACTGTACCCTGTGGTACTCCACTCATCACTGGTCTGAAGTCGGACTTGGTGTCGGCTACTTTTACTGTGTGGGTTCTGTCAGTAAGCCAGTTGGCCACCCATCTTGTGACATAGGGATTTATTCCTAGTTTAGTGAGTTTATCTATAATTCCAGAGTGGGGGATGGTATGGAAAGCCTTGGCAAGGTCAAGATAGGCTGTGTGCACTACCTTGCCCTCGTCTACAGCTCTATTGACTGCTTCAAAGAAGTCAGTCAGGTTTAGTAGTCATGACCTACCTTTTACAAACCCAAACTGAGTGGGGTCCAGGGTTTGGAGGTTACCTATGTCTTTTTTATAAGCTCCAAGATGATACATTCCGTGGCCTTGTAGACCAGACTTGTCAGGCTAATGGGGCGGTAGTTTCTGGGGTCTGTAGTGGCACCCCCTTTGGGGAGTGGGATGTCTGTCACTGTGCACCATTCAGTAGGCACATAGCCTGAGGTGAGGCTATGATTGAACATGGTACTTAGGTGGGGTGCCAGTTCTTTCTGTAGTTCATGCAGTACGCAGCCTGGGATGTTGTCTGGTCCCATGGATGATGCGTTCTTGGCTTTGGAGTGTGCAGTCTTTACTTGTTCAACCATGATTACAGGGGCTTTGCATTCTTCCAGAATTATGATGGGTCCTTTGGAGGGTGAGAGGGGGGTAAAGTTAGCACTGAGCCAATCTGCCAGGATGTTGGCAGTATCGGTTGGTTCTGTATATTTAGTGCCATTGTGCTGTAGCTCAGAGCAGATCTGAGTATTGCCATTGAGATTCTTGACATAGCTGTAGAATGCTTTGTGGTTGTCTTTGGAATCAGTGGCGATTTTGTTTTCAGATGCATGATGCAGTGACTGATGTGGTGCTGCAGATGCATGATGCTGTGACTGATGTACTGCAGATGTATGATGCTGAGTGATGTATTGCAGATGGATGACGTGACTGATGTGGTACTGGCTTTGGAGTATTTTATGAGGGATCTCAACTTCTTGCTGAGGCTGACCAGGGAGTTCCTCCAATCTTGGGATTTTACTCTTTTTTGCAACAGCTTCTTCCTTCTGTTGTAGAGTTTGTTTATGGCAGGGGACCATCAGATTGGCTTCTTTTTTTTGAAGGATAGCATCTTGGTTCTGTTGGGGATGGCATGATCCATACACTTGTGTATGTGCTTATACAGTGCATTTGTATAAGATTCAGCAGTCATACCTGTATTTTCCATCTGCATGGGTGTCGTGAAGTTTACAAATTCTCTCTTAAGAAGCATGAAGTTGGCTTTGGAGTAGTTTTTGATGGTGGTTTCCTTAATGGGAAGTGGGGTGGGATATGGATGTCTAGGATGATTAGCTTGCGGTCATATTGGTAATGACCAGGTCCAGGATATTGCTGCCCCTGGTGGAAGTGTGAATAAGCTGATCCAAGGCATTGGAATTTATGAATTCCAGAAAATGTTGAGCAAATTAGTTGATACATGAGTAGTTTTCCCAGCTGATGGCGGGGTAGTTGAAATCACCCATAATTAAGGTATTCGGTTGTACCTTATTATTTTCCAGTATATTAAGAAATGAAGAGTGGGATCCTGGGGCATGGTGGAGGATCTGTAACAAGCTACAACCTGGATTGCAGTCTTGCCCAGTGTCAGTTGCACTTCGATAATTTTGGATGCATTATGTTGCGCAACTAGCCTGGAGGTGTGGATATCCTTAATGAATATGGACATGCCTCCACTTTAGTGTTTTGGTCCAGGTTAGGTGGTCGAAAGGTGTGGTATGAATTATAGCTTGGTAATGCAAGGGTCCTCTCTGCTGCCTTGAACCAGGTATCTGTCACTGCACAGATGTCAATGTTCTCCATTTTAAGAAGTGCCTCGACTGAGTACATTTTGATGTTTAGACTTCTAGCATTGAGTAGCATTGCTCTCAGAGTTTGCTTGCTTGTACCTGTTACAATGGTGCATTTAGCATTTGAACCTTGCCTAAAAAAGGCATGTAGGGGTGGCAAGAGCCTTCACCAGTATCCGGAATCTCAGGGGTGACAGGTGCAGGCTATCTCTGGCAAAGCATCATGGTCTGTCGACTATGTCATCCCAGGCAGACAGATACTGGATCCCCTTAGAATGACACCAAAAGCTTAGCCAATTGTTGAAGTCAATAATTTTGTCCTTGTACTGTGGTATCCTTCTGGGCGATGGCAGGATGCTACTCAGGGCTAGGGTCATACCTGCCTGGGCTACAAGATCTGAGAGCTCCTCCATGTCTTTTTTGATGTAGTCCAGGGAGGTACATCTCAGGTCGTTCACACCAACATGGACAATGACAGAGTTGTATTTGTATTTGTTGTGGAGAGACTTGGGTACATGCATTATGTGGTGGATCCTGGCACCCGACATGCAGCTGACAGTAACTTTCTTCTTGTTTAGCTTGGTGAGTGGGACATCAGTGTACCTGACTATATAGTCACCTATGACTAGTGTGTTGGGTACATTGTTTTGCCTTATGGGCTGGGGTTGAGTGGCACACTGATTTTGTGGGCTATGTGTCATTTGGGTAGTGTTGGGGGGTGGTGGTTGTCTGCGTTTCAGCTTGGGAAGTCTCTGTTGCTTGGGCATATTTTTATTGAGAGCCTCCATGAATGTGGGTGTGTACTCTGTGTTTCTATGTGTGGGTCTTGGTAGTGTGGGTTTTGAAGGACTATGTGTTGAGTGTGGTGTGGTGTAGGTGTTAACCTTCTCCTCTTGACTGTCTAGTCTAGTTTTGGCTGGAGAGAGCTTGGCTTCCAGTATGGCTATATAAGTGCATCTCTCACAGATTGTAGTGTTGGGTGGTAGGAGGAGAGGATTGTCAGTGTACATGAGGCAATTGCTACATTGCCCCAAGATGCCCAGATTCATCAGGTGGACAGGAGAAAACACCAGGAGCTGACCCATGGACATGCCTGGATAGGTGCTTATTCATTTAAGTACTAAGAACTGTTTTCCTCTTGACAAGTGAGGAAAGTAAAGTGCTGTTGTAATTTGTAGTTTATTTAGTGATTACAATGAGTTCTGAGCAAGTACTGAGCACAAAGGAACAGTTTTGAGTGCTGAAACTAAAAAAAACTGGCTAGTAATTGCTGAAACTAGCTAGTTTTAGCAGCAATCCCAAGAAAAGAAGCAGGCCACAACTTTTTTGTTGATCCATAGTCTTGCCCCAGTTGATGAAAGGATCTGCAGTCTTGTAGCCTTTTTCTGGTAGATGCCACAAATAGCAACCAGACCAATCAGGTATGTTAAGCACAAACACTCACTCTCAAACCAGAAAGAGTCAGAAATCAATGCACTCTGCTCCTACTCTCACCAGGATCAGAATATAAGCACAGATTCTAAGCTGTCACCTATAACACAGTTATTAAGCTTTCTGGTGATCAGCAGTCTCCAGGAAATAATGTAACTACACTCCTTCTCTCACCAGGAGAAAGCAGAAGCACTAATCCCAAGATGAATACTGAGAGGCAGAATGTGCACTCTACAATAACTGGTGATCTTACAATAGATGTTTAAAGGTAAGAGGAAAAACTTCTTCATGTTGTGCTGTCTGCATATCTGCAGTAACCTTTGCTACATAGTAGCCACTGAGAATTCATTCATCAACTATGCTAAAAAGTATTTGGTGAGTATTTAAATTATTGTAATGTACCTTAGTTAACATATTACTCAGAACTGAATTATACCAAGTTCCTTATTAATTTACTGGACACAGTGGTGCCACAGTCTGCCTGTATCCCCTCTTTAGCTATACTCCTAGTATTTGGAGTACTGAGAGAGAGTATTAACTTCATTATGTTCATTAACAACCCCATTTTATTATTAGACAGAGAATCCACTTTTGAGCGAGGTAGATGAATATTGAAACTGGAGTCAGATTTCCCACAACCCTCATTGACCAAGCTTGTCAGTGTTTCTTCTGTCTGCACAGCACAGCATTATACACTCATATCACACCATCTCAGCACTAATAACAGCCCTACATATTGTAAGCTACAAATAAAATCTCAGCCTCCTCTGCTTCTGGAAGGTGAACTGTCTTGCCTGGAACCAGGGTTCTGTGTTAGGACAGCTACTCTTGGCATTTACTTCACTGCTGTCAAATCTGACATTAAGGGCCTTTGGCTGACTAAGTTTGCTGATGATTGCAAACACAGAGATGTGATCAGTTCATCTCAAGACATCCATATACTTCAATGGGGCCTATTCTTCTTAGTCTCATAGTGTGTAAACCATGGATTAAATCTAAATTCAAAGAAATGTACTGCTGTTGCCTTTGGAAAACAGGACAACCCCTATACTACTTACATAAATTACAGCTGCCTCATAGATAACTGGGGACATTTGGTGCATAAAAAGCTATCCTATGACTACCATGTAACTGCTACTTGTAGTCATACCCCCCAGAATAAAATAAGGCATTTTCTATCTGTACGGTTCCCTCTTCAGGCCCACACATGAATACAATAACCCCTTTGGCATGTTTCTCACTAGAGACATCAGCCACACAGAAGAATAAAACATTTCCTAACAAAGAAAAACTTAGATGTCAGCGCCTTAAGCTATAAAGAGATGCTAACTATTGGGTCTATATTACATATCCGAATGCTTAAATGTTCGAATCGCTAAAGATTGACCTTTAGCGATCTAACATTTAAATGTTCGAATATGAATAAAAATAAAAAAAAAAAAGGAAAAACAAAAAAAGTAAAGGGTGTAAGCAGGGGGGGCGCAAGACTCCCTGCACTCCCCACACCCCCCGCTACTTAAATATACCAACTCCAAGACTGCGCTACAGTATAGGGAATGGTAAATTTCTCATTTCTGCACTGTAGCCCACTGTAATGCAATCTCGGAGTTGGTATATTTAAGTAGCGGGGGTGTAGGTGGTGCGGGGGGGCTTGCCCCCCTGCTTAAATCTTTTCCTATTTTTTTATTTTATTTTATTTTATTACATATTTGAACATTTGAATGTTCAATTGCTAAAGGTCGAACATTTAAGTGTTCGGATATGTAATATAGACCCTAAATATATATCTTTACTTTATCTTTGATTGACTTCTGGGTGGTGAACTTTGCCTTGCTTATCAGGCATCAAATGACCATGTCCTTATTTGATTTCTTACACAAAACTGGAAGTACAAAAATACACACTCTAGGGACCTAGAATTACATCTTAATATAGTTAGAACTGTTTGCATGATTGAAATCTACTCCAGAGAGTCCCTTGCATTTAAAATAAGTATCTTCTCCATATCAGACAAGGGAATTTTCCTTTACAAAAATAACCTCAGTGACAAGATGGAGACCTTGAAATTCACAACCACAAAGGAGCATCCGGTGCAAGGAAATCAAAAACCAAAATGAAATGCAGCAGTGCCACAAGCCACGTGACCCAGCTCGCAAGAATTCTACAAGGCAGTGAAATAAGTAAAGAACTTTATTAAAGTTAAGCTCTTTTGTTGCCATGGTGGTACGGCAGTAGCATTGTTACCTCACAGCAAGATGTTCTCCTGTTCGATTCTCGGCTTGGCTTGGGAGTGCCTTCTGTGTGGAGTCTGCATGTCCTCCCCGTGTTTGGGTAGTGTTCGAAAGACATGCGTGCATAAATGACCATGCCTTCGTTGAAAGTTGGGCGTCGAACTGGCACCTCGGCATTTTGTACAAATCAACTGCCAATCATTAGCGGACCGGGGTTCCACTGTGGTGACCCCTTACCGGAAAAAGTCGAAAGACAAAACAATTAAAGCTAAGCTCTTTTAGTAAAAAAATCAGGACTTCATCAGAACTGTTTTTACAAAATATCACATGTTTAAGTAACCCATTTATTAGTTTCATGACTAAATCATTACCTGTGTTTAAGGTGATTTTTCATACTAAAATAAAACATAAAACTCTGTTAGACAGGAGTGCAGGGAAGTAAATATTGTGGAAAAAAATATCCGGGGAATTGTTTGGCTAGGCTTGTATAGGCCCTAGGGTCGATAACCTAGTACCAGCCTATGAACCTATGAACCTATAAGTTCTCTGTAATTTAATTTATGTTCCCACGGGCTTCTCCTGGGCTGGATGGGAATGTACTCAAGATTAACAAACACAAACTTAGAGTACTCCTTACAATGCAGAGTATGTCTAAAAAGTAGAATATTGTCATTTTTCTTTTCTGTACAGTCAGATTTTCTTGTTTTATTTTTTTGTTAATAAATACTTGTCTGTTTTTAATTAAATTCCTTGGAGTGATAGGATGTAAACCAAAATAAAAACATTTTTTTCTATCAGAATGTTACTTGTAGAAAGACTTGTTTTATATGTATTTTAAATAATTAAGTTTTATTTATTAATATCTTAGTAGGGAACTATACTTTATTCCTAGGTAATGGTTTAATCATGTAACTACTAAAAGGGTTATTTAAATGTGTGACATCTTGTAAAAATAGTTCCAGTAAAGTCCTAATTTTTTGGATGAAAGCATTTGCTTTTAATGAAGTTTTTTATTTATTTCACAGCCTTGTGGAATCCTTGAGAGTTGGGTTATTTATTTAACATTTGTTGACCAGGAAAGTCCAACTAGGACAGAGCCTATTTTCAGTGAAGACCTGGGGAGAAATGCTCCAGATGCATGTCTTTGGAATGTGGGAGGAAACCAGAGCACCCACAGAAAACCTGAGTACCCAGAAGAAACTGCAAATGCAGGAAGGACATGCAGACTCTGCACAGGAAGTACCCCAGCCGAGAATCAAACCAGAGAACTTGCTGTGAGGCAACAATGTTAACTGCTGTGCCACTGTGCTGCTTGTGGCACTGGTGTAGTTCATTCTGGATCTTTAAATTCACCCTTATGGATATGTGTCCAAAGAACTGAGAATTGCAGAGGCTTGGTTGTAAATAGTATAGTGGTCTGATTACCTAGTATCCATCTGTTAACATAGAAATCCATGACAGTGATACGTAAGCAGTCAAAGTATTTGTAATCTTTAAGTATAAAGAACCGATATATGAAGAAAAGCATCAAAACCTATCTGTGATATCATACTAATACTCAGTTTAGTAAAGCTATTTCTATTAAGATAGACTCATAGTGTCATAGTTAAATACTAAGCTTGCAGTCTCTGTTATCTAGAAAGGGAATCATTTGCAGAAATCACTTTGGAAAACAGTTGATCCCATTTATGACTTGTGATACTGTCAGCAAATTATAGATATCTGGCATTACAGTAACATTCATAAGATTTATGGCATGGAAAATAAGGGACTGTATGACTACATTGCATTCACACTTTACTAGGGAGGTTTAGACACAATGGGGTCTGCAGTCAAGTAGTCTATTAATAAGGAATAAATCAAGGAGATTTGTACCGCTAATGCAAATAGCGACTATCTTGTCAAAGGGAATGGCATCAACAAACTCAAGGAACCTTTGTGAATGTTTGTTGGTGGTGATATATATATATATATATATATATATATATATATATATATATGTATATATATATATATATATATATATATATATATATATATATATAGTTACACTTCAGAATCTCGAGCTACTGAAATATTGAACTTCAGTAGCTCGAGACCGAAGTGTCGAAACTGCACTTGCGCGAAAGTGCAGAATACAGAGTGTGGAAATGACAAATGCAAAAATGTGGAATCCGCGGTGTGGATGTACCTGGAGTTTCAGGTAAGTGATGTTTTACTAGGGGTTTTGGGTAGGGATTTTAGTGTGTGTGAGTGTGTTTGGAGTTTTGAGGTGTGGGTTGGGGTAGGTAGGTGAGATTGTGAGTGTGTAAGTGTTGCAACTGGTGTTATTTGCACGTATGTGATGTGTGTTTGTGCAAGAGGAGTGCAGAGTGTGTGGTGCTGGTTTTTGTGTGTTTGTGTTTTTAGTGCGACCTCAGAGTTAATATATATATATATATATATATATATATATATATATATATATATATATATAAGTAGGGGTGTGTGTGTGGGGGGGCGGTTGTGTTTGTTTTGTTATGTTTGTGTGTGTTTTTTTGGTTTATTTATAGTGTAGAGAGGAAGGTGCATGTGTGCTTGTTTGTGTGTGGAGTGTGTATGTGGGTAGTCGCAAATTTGAATTTCGCGCTTTTGGGGTTTTGATTTTTTAAATTTTTGGCTTTACAGTCCCAGGATACTGAATTTAGATATTTCAGTATTTTGGGATTGTAAAGTGAAACTATATATATATATATATATATATATATATATATATATATATATATATATATATATATATATCTTACATCTGATAAAGGGGTAGCTAAAATCTTCCATAAGTAATGTTTTTGGTTTGATAACTATTTTTTCAGCATGACATATGCATAACTACTCCTTTGCAAAGGATATATAAAGGATTCTGCGATTTACAATTATGTAATATTATTTTGAGTAATACTTTGACCATAATAACCTCCAGTTTAGTATCATGTTAAATATGATGTGAAATTATGGGATTCTGAATAAACATTGAAACACTACTAGAGTTCCCAGAGAGGAGTGAATGTATTATGAGTTCTGAACAGCAAATACTATCACTACTCTGGAATCAAGTTTTGGTAACTACACAAATATGAATCTTTCCAAGAGTTTGGAACGTCTCAACTTCCGGAATTTTGTTATTCAAATTTCTAACAATAACAATTGATACCCTGATATTTTCAAAATTGTAGTTAGCTACATTGGAATGTCCATAAATTGAATATTGCCTAAAAATGCACTATGGAGGAGGCCTGTGTGTTAGCCAGTATGCAAGAGCCATGAAAGGAGAGATGCAGACTGTTTGAAGCAAGTTAAGGACTGCCAGTTATGGCAACAGACACTGTCATAGACTCATGGCAGTGTTCATAGTCTAGGGCTTCACATTTTCATAGTTGTGATCAATGAAGAGTGGCACTAAGGTCACACAAATCCCAGACTTTAAGGATGACTACAGAAGTGCAGAGGACTTTTTGTGGACACCCTCCCTATCGGAAATGCATAATGAGTAATACCTAAATGATAGGAGGGACAGCTACTACCACTGTTAAAGGGCTTTACATATATGCACATAAGTTTGATTCATAGACATGAATCTATAATGAACTTATTTGCATACAAATTATATACATAACCCTGAAGTTATGCCAGAAAGCAAAAGTTTTCAATCGGAATATGAAGATATGAGGGAAGCTGAGTAGGTGCTTCTGCATAATTATTTTTACTGAAATGGGTGAATGTTTAATTTTAGTGCTTGTGCATACCTGGACATGTTACTGAAGGGGTTGCTTGGGTGAGAGCTGAACATTGTTTACGAACATGAAAACACTACCTTAAGTATAGCAAAGGTGCACTAATGGCCAAAGGAAAGTGGAGAAGATAGTGGTTGTCAGTAATAGTACACATTAAATCTAACTGTAACAAGCACATGCTCAGGTAAGCTTAGGAGAAGTATGTGGTAACTCTAATCAAACGTGCACTATTAGAAGCTTAGAAGTATTTGTACTGGTGGCTATAGTTGGTTAGTCAAAAAGATGTGCTGCAACAAGGGTGGTGACAAAGTAGCGTTGGTAGATATGAAAGTTACATAATACAAATAGTTATGTAGAGAGGGCCAACATGCATGCAACAATGCAGCAAAAAAGGGAGAGGGTCTGACTTAGGGATCTGATTACAAATCAAAGCGGCGGTGTCTACATCAGGTTTTGAGGTTAGTATGGGACTTTGGACTATGGTTAGTGCAGTCCAGAGTAAACACTTCAACACAGATGATGCCACACTGTGAATGTTAGAGGGAAGGTGACAACAGATTAAGCAGTATTAAACAGTGCACACCACACCAGACAGACTTTACATGAAAAATACCACAGAGAAAGAAATGCCTTACATTGGTACAAGCAGTTGAAGGAAACAGTGTGGCATCATGGTATACAGAACAGTCTAGCTGAAAATAGTAAGGAAGGATTCTAACAGAAATTTTAAGTAAAATTGTGCAATCATAAGAGCCAAAGTCAATGCATATGAGGTTGGAAGCTACTGCTCATGTAGCCTTCAGAGAAGTGGGCAGTGCAAATGCCAAAAGCTTAAACTACACAAGTGCCTGGCAAAATGGAAAAGAGGCAGTTGTGGGCTGCACACAGGAAAGCAATGCTAAATCAGAAGTAGCCAGGAATCAGATGGCATCTCTGCCTTTTCTCACAAGAAGCAACTACTCAAATCACATGTAAGTATAGCAGGTCACAAAGGCAGTGTGTGATTAATCTCATCTCAGATACTGAAGGAGTCCTGAAGATGTATTTTCTCTCTCTCTCTCTCCCTCTCTTTCTTTCTCTCTTCCTGTTAGATTCACAAGTAAGTTCAGTTCATGGTTATGGCAACTGATGTTAGGACTTCCAAAAAGACCATTGACAAGCCAATGCACAGAATGTTAATTACAGATTATATGGAAGCAAAACAGTCACTATGCAAAACAAACTGGAGTAATGTGTTCAGTGGAAAAGTTTTGAAAGAGAAATTGTTTGAGTGCAAAAAATTAAAAAGATGTTTAACATCAGGATCTAGTCATACAACATCAGGGGGTATATTTCCATAAGAACAAGATATCTGATTAAGGTGAGAGACAAAAAAAATATATGAAATGGAAGAGAGGTCAAACTACAACTTTGAAAACTGAAATAAACACGCTGAACAAACAGATTAAGCATAGTGTGAGACAATCAAGAAAAATTTGAAGAAAATGTATTTAAAGATACTGAGCATAACAAGAAACTTTTCTATAGATATATAAGATGTGGAAGGAGTACAGCCACACAAGTTCATAAACTGTGTGCAGATTCTACAATGTATTCTCAGACACAACAGATTATAGATATATTTCCAAAATCTTATGCAAAACAGTTTTACTCCACAAAAGGGGTGGTATGTTGCCCTAGTGACATCCAGGTAACCCCAGATACTGGAATCAAATTCGATTACTGTATATTGAAAAAGAACTACGCAAACTGGATCCAAACAAAGCACAGAATTAGTAACAATGACCTGAGAACACATCAGGAAGAACTCACAGTACCATTATATCTATTATTCGCTAGGTCATATAAATATGGGGAGATTCCTCAAGATTGAAGACATATGCTTATTAAACCTGTCTTTAGGGGAAAGGGAAGTAGGACAAACCCAGAGACATATAAACCCTTAAATCTATTTTCATGTTTTGGAAAAATAATGGAGAAGGTAATATTGGACAAGTTATTGTCAGAACTTGATAGGTTGGGACTTAAACCATATATCAGCATGCACATGTTGAAAATAGATTTATTACCACCTGCAACGTGATGTTCTATAACCATATGAAAGCTACGAATGAAAAAATTGTGCTGAGAGGTAATTTATATAGATTTAACTTCAGCATTTTACAGGGTCATACACATAACACTGATCAATAAACTAGTACAACTAGTTAGTGATGTACTCTTGATAAGATGGATAGCTGCATGGCTTACAAATAGGACATGGCAAGTATTATGCAGCAACTGGACAGGTGAAATCCTTGGTTACAGGGTGTCCCACAGGGCTTTGTCCTAGGCCCTTACTTGTTAAGATTGTATCTTTCAGACCTAAGTTTTTCATCTGAGGTGTTCTACAGTCTATATGTAGATGACCTGAAATTGGGTAAACTGATTACATGTGTTACGGATAAAGAATGTCTGCAGAATAACTTGACTAAATTGATCATTTGGGCACAGGAGAATAATATGATGATAAATACATAAAAAACTAAGCATTTGAGATTTGGTACGCTTAAATTCAAAGTTGAATATTTAACACAGCACACAGTGATTGAAACTGTTGACTCATTTAAGGACCTGGGTATATAGATAGATTCAGCTATGATTTTTTTCTAATCATATCAACCAATTGGTTAATGATAGTTATAGAACTATAGGTTGCATAAAAAAGATTTATAAAGTCTAGGAAATTAAAAAAATAATGAAGTAATTGATTGTTAGTTACATTAGACCCAAACTTGAGTATGGAATAACAATATAGAAACCCTATAAGACAACAAGCATGCTTAAACTGGAAAGAGTACAACGGAAATATACTAAGGGTATCCATGGATGTAAAATTTAAGTTATTATGAAAGACTAAAATATCTGAACTTGTACAGTGCCTCTTACAGATATTTAGGAGGAGATCTTATTAGGTATATAGGGCATTTAGGGACAACTACCTCTGGGAATGTTTGGGGTTAACAAAAAGTGCTAGAGAATCATCAGACAACCTATGTAGAAGATTCTATAGGAATGAAAAGTGTACTAATTGGTTCTCTGACAGAGTAGCTGATGCATGGAACAGACTACCAAATTACATTAAACCAAGTGCTAGTTTAGATATTTTTAAGGACAGCCTGGATACTTTTTATGGGAACAAGTGTTTTGGTATATTGGCAAGCTAGAAAGACATTAATGGCCATGCTTGAAACATTTGTATGTATGTAGAGACTAGCATGCACACTGAGTTGATAACTATTTGCATGATTGCGTAAGCAATGGACATTCTAATCAAAATCATAACTATATCAATGTTAGGTGACCTCAGGCAAGAAGCACGGCTAGGTTTAAAAAGATGCTTTAGGGTTGTTAGCTTAATAATTGCCTGTCAATTATCTGTTTACAGTGGTGAGGGAGGATAGTTTCTGCTTGCCCCTGACATTACCCAAGACGTTTTGTTTAATATCATGTTTTTTACAGCTTTATGTGACCAGTGACTTTATCAGAACTCGTTTAAGTGCACCAGATACTCTGACTTTCATGGAAAGTTTTACATATACAATACAGAGTATCAGATAGTAGCAGACCATTTGGGGTCTCATGTAATAGAAGGGATTTATGCTTTGACTTTCCTCAGGAAGTTATTTTGCATTGTTTTAGGTGCCTTTTATTGTTATTCTTCAGTTCTTGGAATGGTTGGTTTGTAGGGAGGAAGTTCCAGAAATTAAAGGGAAAAAATGCTTAATCTGGTTGTATTTCAATAAAGCTGTGACATGAGTTCATATTGCAAATTCCAATGGTTGTTTCAAGAGCCTTTTGACAATACCAGGTTATATTCTCACAAATGAAATACAAGCCCACATCTCTAGAACCATACATTTTGATAAGGAAGGGTAAATGACAAACTATTCAGCTAACTTCACTGTAGTTCCAATCATTAGATTCTAGGCGTTAAACTGAATATTTCATAATAAGCACAATCATTATTATTTTTGTAATGTTTTAAGCAACTTACAGTGTTTCAGTAGCCAATCAGAATGGAAACATACAACCTGCTGCATTATTTACCCTGCTGTGAGCTTTCTTATGAGTCTGAGCAGTTTTGTCTGCATCACTTAGTTCTTGACAGCTTTAATTATATGGACTGAGTCTGTGTGCGCAAACTAGTACTGTTTTAAAAATCTTTTACATTTTTTCATTTACAAAATGCTGTTGCCATATGTCACAGGATCTAATAGACACTCAGCAACCAACCAAGTAGAATATCTGGAAGCTGACTAGAAAAACCACTGCTCGTACTTTCGATGAAATACATTTATTATCAGTTCAACAAACAAAATGCAGGTTAAGCGCTTTCAACTGTGTTATACAGTCTTCATCAGAACGACATTTTGCTTATAAAATCATGCTTAAATACTACATCATTTACATACTTAATTGTATAATACCACTAATTACCGCCAAAACTTTAAAGGCATATAACTCACTGTGGTTTAGTTTAGATGGCAATACATTTACTAGTCCACAATATCGTAAATGCTGTATGTATATTCTTTGGCTACTGATCACTTGTTCTTGTGTCATTAATTTTTCATATAATAACATACTCATAAAATTTTGATAAGTAACAAACATGAAAATGAGATAACAAACATGAAAATGAGATTAAAAAATAGGTTAAAAAATATATGCATATACAATACACTTACTTAATACATCTAACTGATCACTCTAATACTACCTGTTCTAGCTAGAGCTTCTGTATAATAGTGTGTGTAAAAATATATGGGTTCTGTTGATAAATAAATCCATGGATATCCATTTGTTTTCTTAAAAACATTAGACCATATATAACATTTATACATATACTGTTTATATGAACTACATAATACACATCCGCATCCTATCTAATCTAATGTATGCTGAATTATATATGAAATCTCTTACTTAATTATTACCAGATGTCACGTACCTAATACAATATATTAATATTATATTATAATACACCACAATTGACATGTGGTCTGACATATCCATCCATGTCCATATTTATAATAAATGTATAATAAATGTTAAAAAATGTTAAAAAATGTTAAAAAATACAATTTATTAATCTGTTCCTCTAGTACCTCTATTGAACTTTCTTATAGCAGGGCTAAAAATGGTTTTATACTCACGAAATCATTAAGACCTGGTTTTCTGGTAGAATCTGTCAAGATCTGCCATCTACTCTCACTTGCTGCTAACTCCATCTTCCAGTTCCCTCCAATTGGGGTGATAGTGATCTGATCTACAATGGCAAATGTGAAACTATGATCTATGATCTATCCCTTGTTCCATGACATGTCTATATAACGCATTTTTACTATCACATTTCTGTATTCTGTATGAATGTTCATATATGCGTTTCTTTAGTTGTCTTTCGGTTTTGCCAATATAGTGGGCATTACATTGTATGCAGTTTGCTATATACACAACCCCTTTAGAACAGCAATTCCCAGCTTTACATCTAATGAGGGTACTGTTGATATCATCTAATCTGATGGTATTGGCTGTATTAATGTATTTTTACACACACTATTTTTACACACACTATTATACAGAAGCTCTAGCTAGAACAGGTAGTATTAGAGTGATCAGTTAGATGTATTAAGTAAGTGTATTGTATATGCATATATTTTTTAACCTATTTTTTAATCTCATTTTCATGTTTGTTATCTCATTTTCATGTTTGTTACTTATCAAAATTTTATGAGTATGTTATTATATGAAAAATTAATGACACAAGAACAAGTGATCAGTAGCCAAAGAATATACATACAGCATTTACGATATTGTGGACTAGTAAATGTATTGCCATCTAAACTAAACCACAGTGAGTTATATGCCTTTAAAGTTTTGGCGGTAATTAGTGGTATTATACAATTAAGTATGTAAATGATGTAGTATTTAAGCATGATTTTATAAGCAAAATGTCGTTCTGATGAAGACTGTATAACACAGTTGAAAGCGCTTAACCTGCATTTTGTTCGTTGAACTGATAATAAATTTATTTCATCGAAAGTACGAGCAGTGGTTTTTCTAGTCAGCTTCCAGATATGTCACAGGATGGAGCAAAAAGTTCTCTACAAAGGAATATGCAAACATGTGGGAAGCTTCTTTATTCATCAAAAACAACAAGATTATTCCTATTCCAGAAGACATGGACTGGCCTTTCTTGAAAAGAACTTCAGAAAAAAGCTCCTAGAGTGATTTAAAAATAAAAGCAAAAGACAGAATCTACTTCAACAAATGCTGGTAAAGCTGTCAAAACATCAACCTCAAAATGACTTACACTTGGACAGATATTCTTGGTTGTATTGACAATCCTTACATGAACTTACAATATCATCTCTATTTACAAACTTGGTAAGAATCATTCAAACAACTAATGCTTTTCTTCTGTTTCCTATTATTAGAAAATGTTTCACTAATTTACTTTACTTTTACGAATAGCAAGTGCATTTTTACATAGTCACATACTTAATTCACACAGGTACCTTATTTCACCAATTTAGTTTCAATAATTATTTACAGATCTGTATTTAATAAATAATTATTAAATACATAGCTCTTGAGCAGGTATTTAGGCTCATTGTGTTTGGTTTCTTTGTTTACTCTTGCTAATGTTTTGGCTGAATGTTTGTATAGTGGAGAGTTTTTTTGTTTTTCATGTGTTGTCTTTATGGAACTGTATGGAGACTTTCATTTGATTCAAATCTGTGGGTTATATGATAGTTACATGTGTTTCTTTATTATTGTAGTTGTTATTTTTTTTCTTTTCCTTTTCTATTTTTGTTGGTTTCTGTCTTATAGCTTGGAAAGTAGGGACAAAAATGCTCGCCTTGTCTCTACCGTTATATTTAGAAGAGATTCTTGTTGTAAGTCTCTTCACTTACCTCAAGACATTACATGAGTCAGTACTGAAATTTTGAATGTTTTGAGTTACCCATGTTGTCCTATGAGAAGCTATTAGAGTTTCTGTAACATTGGTCTTCCTGTGCCCAATGGACCAGGATTAGTTCCTTTACCCTTACAAATGAGCATATACAATGTTTTACATCAAACATTCCATTTACTTTATTGGGAAAGGGAGAATTAATATAGGACAATTACAGTAAAAGGTAGCCATATTCCATTTTCTTGCTAGTGGCTCCTGCACTAACTGAATAGTTACAGCAGACACTTATTACTGCCCTGTTAGTTTCATTGTGTTCTGGGATGGTGCGCCAGTGATGGGAGGTATTTGTGATACAGAAAGCACTGATGTTTACTCTCAGTGCTTAGTCGGTGCTTGGAGATAGACTTCATCAGGGTGTTAATTTGTTGTGGTTGTGTATGTTTTAATTTTTCTTCTTACCCTGGCATTTGCTTTTGTAGTTGGTGACTGTCATTGCTGGGTTAGCATGAAAGTGTGCTGGACTGACTTATGAATATCTGTTATGTGGGTTCAGAAGCTAATGTTTGAAACATAACTCATGATTGATCTCTACTGTCATTTGAATTGGAAAAAAATAATCAGTGTTGAAGATAGATAATTACAGTAGATTGGCTGCAACATATCAGGCTTCATTTATATCAGCCTCAACTGTAATTCTCACAAAGTACAAAGTATACAAGATACTGACATACTAGGTATTATCTAAACAGATAGTAGACAATATTTTATAATCAACAGTCTTCACATAAAATTAAGCATTAACATTTCAGGCTTAGTGGACCCTCACTATTATGACATTATGCACAAAAACACTCTTCATACATAACTAAGCATTTAGATCTGAGGCATAGTGGGCTTAGACTAATATGACACTCTGCAAAAAAAAATAGATTTTGGATTATGTTTATCTATATGATTTATATGGAGGTGTGGAAAGATATCTGGTGATAATAGTCTTGAAGTGGAGTAGGAATATGTTTATGCATTCAAGAAATGAAAATTCCCAAAAGAAGGGATACGATTGTTATTTGTTCAACTTAGTGGTTCTGTCTCATTAGTCATAGAGAATAAGTTATGTAAGACCCCCCTTACATTACAGCCATTACCTTTGTTTGTCTCAAAACCATTTACGTATGCATATACATGTAATCAAGACAATCTCTCTCATGCAAATAAGCATACATATAAAAGTTTCCCAATACTTATGTGTCCAAGTGTCAGCGACCTCACTAAGGCCTTAGACAGTAGTGAGGGAATACTGAAAAAAAAAGATGATGTATATTCACAACATCTTACAGCAACTGGCACTGTAATTAGTGTCTTCAAACTTCAGTATTAAATCACTTCGATCACACTCTACAATTCTGGGGTAGTACATATGACAAACATGCATTAGCCAGTTTTTTTGTCTTGCTGCATTTGTACGCTATAACATCATGTAGGGTCACAGTATCTCAATTTGCTAGTTCCATTAGAATAAATTAATGCAATAGAGAGCGATCATAAAATGTCTCCCTCATAACCCTCTGAGAATTAAAAAAGGATTGTCGTTAGTGCTATGAGTCTCTGGGTGGCCTAATCATTAAGGTGTTTGCCTTACAAGCGCAAGGTGTGGGGTTTGAGTCTCACAAGGGATAATTGGCTAGGCTTGAAATGGCTCACAAGGGCAATTAGCCTAGTACTAACCTATGAACCTCTGAATACACCCATGTAACTATACAATGATCAAAGCACTTGTGAAGTAGTAAGTTTAAATTTCTGTCAGGAACAATACACTTCACAATGTCAATAATAATCAAATATAATAAATGTTTACAGTAAGAAGATGCAAGAAATGCAATTTTATATCAGTAAGCTCACACTCTCTTACACACATACAAACTGCATTATACCATTCTGTAAATGTTGTTAAATATTACTATATACTAAATAATTTGGAGAGGAAAGATAGAAAACGAAGAAGGTGAAGATTGCATTTTTTGTGCAAAGCACCTATTCAAATCTTTCCTGATTTAGAAGAAATTAGACATATGAAGAAATTCACTCACTTATGACATTTTACAAATATAGAACTGCAAAGATAATCCAACTTAAAACCAAAAACAAAAAGGCAACGAGCTATAAAATCCAAGCTGGTTTATTGTTAGTGCTTTCGTTCAAACAGTAGATGAACTTCTTCAGACCAAGGTCTGAAGAAGTTCATCTACTGTTTGAATGAAAGTGCTAATAATAAACCAGCTTGGATTCTACAGCTGGTTGCCATTTTACAAATATAGTATTTTACAAGATAACATATTTTATCATTAATAAAGTAGAAAGGAGTGAAGAGGGGAAAGAAAGAGAGAAATGTTATAATAGAAAGAAGATGAGGAAATAAGCTTTGTTTCACACATGTTAAACCTTACTAGTTATGTAATTCTTTTCTAAAGAGTTAACTGTTAATACTAAGTAAATAACTAAGAACTATTTAAGTAACATTATCCGATAATAATTCTTGGAATATATTTTTTAAAAAGATATATTTAACAACAAAATATTTTATTTGCTTTAATGGTATCAGTTACCCATGTTAGTAAATTCAAAGTTATATTCATACATTATCAATTTTCTTTTTATTTTTTTCCAGTTTGATCAAGTAGTTCATCTTACCATTATCATAATTGCTAAATATAGTTTACATTAATTATATTATAACCTGCAAAAACCCACAAGCAAGGTAACACAGAAAAAAGCAATTATATTGCTTCAAGACAAACCACGTATCTCCATAGATTTAAAACTTTTATTGTAGAAATGCAAGCACTTTCACGGTTATCTAAGACCGCTTCATCAGACAACAATACAATGAAACCCAACACTTCTTATACCTCATGTTAACATCAACTACTCAATTAAAATAACAAAGTTTCCCTCCAAAATTTTTAAAGAGACACTAGCTAAATGCACTGCTTACTTTAATCTTTTTAATTTTAACACGGGCTTGATAGAAACAAACTCATTCAGGCCAAACTCTTTGTGAGCCGCCAATCTAAAAATCCATTGTAGTTCTATATTTTCTGTATTTGATGTAACTGGCCCTAGTCTATCAGACCCCTGCATAACATAAAGCACCTGAAAAATAAATTTGTGATCCGGTCCACATTGCAAAGTATGCTTAGCCAGTGCACTGTATACAAACTGTTTCCTTGTACAATAATCATGATCTCTTATTCTTACTTTCTGAGATCGGTTGGTTTTTCCTACATAAAAATGATAACAGCATACGCAGTGAGCTATATATACTAAATCAACAGTATTACAGTCAGCCCAACATCTCACTTCCCATAGCTTGCCAGTGACTGGCTGTTTAAAAAACCTGGATTCGTCTATAAAGCTACAGAAATTGCAGGATCCACACTTATGTGTACCTGTAAACCTGGAGAGAGTCTTATACATTTTTGGATAGCATAAAAGTTGTTTCAAATTTCTTTTATTTTTAAAAACCAATTTAGATGTGCTTCCTACTATCTTTGAAGTTTCAGAATCGACCAACAAAATAGGCCAATTATCATGTACCACTCTACTTATGACATCCATGTCAGTCGAGAATGATAGTACCATTGGTAACCCATCCCTAAAGGCTGGTGCATTCCATTTATACCCCATTGTTTCATGTGCATCTCCCCTTTCAGAATAGAAAGGCTTTGCTTGTCTATATAGTTCTGCAAAAACCTTATTAAATGCTTTGGAAATTTCTAATACTGAATAACCTCTCTGCATAAATGCATCATTCAAATATTCTGTCTCATTTTTGAAATCAAGGTCATCACATGATAGACATGATACCCTCATCCCTTGACCTACCATAATATTTGAAAACACATGAGTGGGGTGCATACTAGTACGATGTACAAATGATGGAATATAACATGACTTCCTATGTGCTCTTGTAAAAAGTTTACCTTGATGTAACCTCACATTAACATCTAAAAACTCAATACATTGTGGAGACATATTCAATGTAAATTTCAAAACATCACTGCTTAGATTCAATTCCTTATGGAAATGACACAACTATTGTGCTGTGCCTCTCCACCCAACAAAGAGATCATCCACAAAGCAGTGATAAAATGCCACTTTGTCATTATATAAGATATTCGTACATTCCCACTCCATCATAACAATATTTGCATAAGAATTGGCACAGCTGATACCCATAGCGACACCAGCTGTTTGCCAATAATATTTCTCTGTAAATAAGAACACATTGTGTTCTAAAACCAACTCAAGGAGCATACAAATAAAATCAACTTTTGCAGCTGAAAAGTGCCCATTTCTAAGCATTGCATTCTTTACCATAGAGATACCTTCTTCATTCAGTATACAAGTAAATAATGATACTACATCAAAAGTAGCTAACAGTTTAAAGTCGCTGCCTCCCTTTTCCTGTGTATATTCATACAGATCAGTTAAAAATGTTCAGTATCATCCAATATTACTGGACACTGATTCAAAACTGTTTTCAACTGCTTGTCCAAGTAAATGGACAAAGGCTCCATCAACCACCCACTTCCAGCCACGATTGGTCTGAAAGGTGGGTGAGTTGCATGTTTATGAACCTTGGGGAGACCATGTAGCTTTGGTATCAATGGCTCATCCACAGTAAAATATTCCAACAATTGCTTCTCAAGTAAGGTCATACAAACACATTCTTTCAAGGTAGCATCAATATCTTGTATCATTTTATAAATGTCACAAAGTTGAATCACTTTATAGGTAGATACATCAGAAAGCATATCAATCATTGCTGCATAATAATACTCTGTATCTAATATAACAATAGGTCCCCCATTATCAGAGGGACGTATAACAATATCAGGGTTTTCACGTAAACTTGATAAGGCTTTCATTTTGCTTTTACTCAAATTAAAATGTGGCCTTTGTGGCCATGGATTTGGATAACATATAGATAGATAGAGAGACAGAGAGACTTTATTATCCTTAAATATTAATGGTTTAAATAATCCGAGGAAAATATCAAATTTGTTAACTAATAATAACAAAGTCAAGTGGTCTTCCTTCAAAAATCACATTTTAAAACAACTGAAAAGGATATTTGAAATCCTGGTAACTTTATAACTATTTCACTCTTCTTATAAGTCTAAAAGAAGAGGAGTTATGATACTACAGAGGGAAAACGCTGTTATTCCAAAGTAACATATAAACTTGAAGATCAAGATGGTCTCTTGACGCTTATTTTTTTAAAGTTTAACAAGAGAATATGGACTTAGGTTAACATCTATTGGTTTTTTGGTATGGGGAAAATATTGCTAAAAATCATCTATACCTCGTTGCTAACACTTATAAAAGTAATGTAATACTGGGGAGGGGGTATTTCACCTGTATTCTGTAAAATTCTGATGCTACCAATAAAATAATATTAAGACTTTTTCCCCACTGTAAAAATCTTTAAAAATTGATCAATTATATTAATTTACTTGATACACTTAATTTGACAGACACTGAATCTTTATGTTTTTCATCATTATTATAAATATGGCACTCAAATTAGAATAGGCAGAGTTTTGGTTGCCCATGATTTGTATTCTAACAGTTCACTTTTTACTATAACCCCATTTCCAGATTCAGATCATGATGCTCTAATCTTTAACTTTCAAACTGATTTTAAAAGATTATCCTTTTCAACTAGAATCCCAGTTTACACAACCAAAATCAAAGATTTTAAGCCATGGTTAATCTCTGAATTAATTTTTTTTCTTGAAACAAATATAACATCAGATGTCAATATAGTTATGATTTGCGGCTCCTTAAAAGCTTACATTTGTGACAGAACCCTTATTCGGTAAAAGAACAAAATTAAAGACTGGGATTCAGGATTTCAAAATATTCAATCTCAACTTTTAATAGCTAAATCCACATTTTCCAGCAATAATAATTCTAATATAAAAACATAGAAGAACTAAGTAAGCATTATCTTGACATTTTATCTCATAAATCAAACTTGGCAATGGAAAGATCTTCTTTAACACCAAAACATATGCATAATTAATCAGCGAGAATTAAACTACATTCAAAAACTAACAATCTAGTAAATATAAGACTTGAAGGTTCTAAAGAAATCCTCTCTCATATTGGGGACATCATTGATGCTTCTAATTATTATTATACTATTCATTATAAAGTTGTTAATCTGGATGATAACTCTTCAAATTTAAATTTAGAATATCTTAATATTAAGAAAATTGCAACAGAATTAAAAATTAAACTTCAAACACATATTTCACATAAAGAAATTATAGATAAGATAAATAAATAAATAAAAATCAACAAATCTCCAGGAATGGAAGGGATAATAATACAATTCTATAGACCTTTTCCTCTATCCCTTACTTCATTTGTTTCATAAGACTTTGAAATTCAAACACAAGGAAAGATTCCTCCTTCTTGGAAATATTCATTAATCACCCCTATCCTTAAAAGAGAATAAAACCCCTCAATTCTAAGGCTCTTATAGACCTATTTCTCTTTTAAACAATGAATACAAGATCTCCATGTCTATTATTACGGATATAATAAAATAATCTTTAACACATACAATTAATCAAGATCAAACAGGTTTCATATATAATAATCACACACATGGCAATATTAGAAGAATATTCTCTCTTATAGTTTTCCTAAATAAGGAAAATTAAGAAGCCTTGATAATTGGATTAGACATTTAAAAAGCATTTGACTCCTTAAATTGGGATTATTTGTTTAAAGTTCTAAATTTGTTTGCTTCCCCTTCATTTATTTCTCTTTTAAATGATATCTATAATAATAACAGCCTTTCTTATGTAGATCCTTTTACTTCAGAATCTAGTCGTTTAACTAAAGATACTAAACAAGATTGCCCATTTTCTCCAATTGTATTTGCTATTGAAATTTTTGCCATTCTAACTTGAAATAATTCAACAATTAATGGTTATGGTGTATATCATAGGATCATAGGCGATTACTAGACTATTGACCCAGAGGTCATTTTAATCCTAGCCATTTCAACCCAATGTAATACTATAGAAATGCTAGTCAATACCTAAGATTGCAATTAGTGATGACTGCCATGTCCAGGAGGGTTGTGGGCTCTATCCCTGGTAATAATTTATGGTGCCCCATTCACTTGTCCATGCTTCTCTTGAACAGTGTCATTAGGGTGCTCTGTTTCATAGGAATGTGTAGCCTGTTCCAAAGACATGGTAGTTGCTGGGAGATAAATCTGTCCCTCCAGCATGTTCTATTTAAGTTGCAGGCCTGCAGGCCCCATAGGTCCCTGGAATGGGCATCCCTAGTCCCATTTGATTTATGGATATGCAGCAAGTTCATTAGGTTTGGGTATTGGATTACTCTGTAGGCCAGGCACAAGTCTCCACTATGAAGTCTATATAATACAAAGTATAGTGACAAGGACTTTAGTCAGTCTGTGTAAGGAGCATGCTGGAGCTCCTTGATCTTCTTTGTTAGAAACCTCTGAGGTCTCTCTAATTGCTGGAGCTGCTTAGTATGGTATATGCCAAACATGGCATTATACTCAATTATGAGCTGGATAAGTGCCGATTATAGGGGGTTATAACTACTTTTGCTCTTGAGGTGATGTCTTTACTAATGAAGTGTGCTATGTAGAAAGCTTTTCTTACTACCGTAGACACATGTTGGTCAAAGTTAAGGTTGCAGTCAACTTGTGATCCCAGGTCCCTTATCACTTCATGGGTACTTAGGGTACTGTTGTTGATTTAATAGTGTGAGGGGGCATTACTTGTGCTTTTTTTGCATTCAGTTTGAGACCGTAAATATTACACCAGTTGTTTGTCTGTTTGGGACCCTCCTGGAGTATACTAACATAATTTGGAGATTCAATGATTACACTTAGTTTGTAGTCGTCTGCAAACTTGGTCAGTCACAACCCCTTAGTTTTAACCTGAACTTCTGAAAAGTGTATACCAAACAGTAGGGGGCAGGCACTGACCCCTGTGCCAGCCCACTGGTGACAAGTCTTTTGGTTGATGTGAAGTCACCCACTTTTACAATAAGTACTCTTACATATTTATGCTATATGAGATGACATTCTACTAATATTACCTAATTCAAGAGTAAGTCTGTCTTAACTGGAATATTCAATAAATTTGTTTGAATCTATCTCTGGTCTTCAGTTAAATCAATCCAAATCTAAATATATAGTACTAAACAAAAAGAAGAAAGTACAAATTTGTAGAAATAGTATAGGGAAACAAAGAAATTCCCTTGATTACCTGGGTATAGTTCTACTTAACTCTTTAGAAAATATATCAACTAATTATAATAGTATTTTAAAAATAATAAAACATATTACTGAAAAACTGAATAAACATTTCATCTCCTTTGAAGATAGACTTCAATTAATAAAAATGATTATTCTACCCAAAATATTATATATAGCTCAAGAACTTTCTATTTGTCTAGATAAACATATTATTAATGACATAAATAAGCTTTTATTAAAATGCATATGGTCCCCTCATACAAAAAAGAATAGCTTTTCTTCATCATGATAGACAATGAGATCAGGGAGTGATTAACTTCCCAGATATTTAAACTTACATCAAGTCTTCAATATTCAAAATCATCTTGAACTGGGTAGATCGAAATTATATTCTAAATGGAAATCTTTATATGTAATAATTTTACAAAATGATAATCTTACAGCTATCTTATCCTTAAAATCAAACTAATAAATTCTGGCACTTTCTTTGTTATATTATGCAATATAATACTTCTATGCCTGAAAAATTGAATTTCAAATTTCTATATTTAAGAATTTCATCAAAAATTGATCTGGCTAATATTGACACTAAAATCTGGTTTGAAAGTTTAATCCTATTTAGTATCACGATTTTTTCATTAAAGTTCATAATAACACATTTATTTATTGGGAAAAATAAATTTTGGCATCATTGTCATAAAGAACTCAGAGTCAGGGAAATTCATAATCTTTTAAAGGATTTTGATTTAGGTTCTCATGATTGGTTGCTGTTACAAAGTGTGATAGCTTATTCACATGATCTTTGTAAAATACTTACTCAGTTTTTTAAAGAACCCCCTAAATTAATAAGTTATTTATATGAAATTATCTATAATAAATCAACAAATTGGAAATCTAGCTTCAAAATTATATAAAACCCCAATAAATTACAAGTTAAAACCACAAGATAAATATTGGAATACTATTACTATGGATAATATCTCTTGTCTGTCACACGAGAACAAATCTCGAGTTTTATCATCTGCAAAATTTACATCTTGGTCACAATATTGGCATATATTTACCTGGAAATATTTAAACAGAGCATTCCTAACCACAAATAAATTAGCTAAATTTAGTAAAAACAAGAATACCTTTTGTTGGAGATGCATGCAAAAATGTAAAGGTGATTGGCTTTATATACTTTATACCTGCCTCTATTAAAATAATTTTCGAATGACTTAGATGATTTTCTAAAAGTTTTCTTCTCTGATTCCTTTTCATTATCAAAATATTTAATCTTATTTAATGTTAATGATGGTCTTGCTTTGAATAAGGTCAATCTTTCTCCACTTTGGATTATTCTAGTGGTCCCGAGGAAGAGCATGACAAGAACATGGAAATCCACTGATGTGCTACTTTTTGAAGACTTTTTATCTTTTCTAAAAGAAACAGCTCATAAGGAAACCAAATTAAAGAACATAGGCTACATCCAAACCATTCAACAATCCTTGGAAGAAAGTGCTTTCTCTGAGTGACATTTTCCAACTAGATTCTGATGCTCTCCATTGAGAAATTGAAGTTGTTCATATATTGTATTTATTTATCTAGGAATGTGATATTTAATTCTATTTCAGGCCTTTGTGCATATTGTATATAGTTTGCTTTTTGGTTAATAATTTCCTTTGTACTATTCATTATATTATTATACTGTATTAATTCATTACTCTGTTAATAGAAAAAATAAAAATTTATTTGAGTAAAACAAAGAATATACAAGCAAGCAAGCAAATACATAAATGCATTCATATAAGTGCATTTATTTATTTGTTGTTTATTTTTTGGGAGGCTAAGCAGCATTTACTATAAAGTCCATTTTGCCTTCTGATGTTTCTATTAGAAACAGCAGTCTGAGAGACAGAAAGCCTGAAATACATAATCAGAAGGAAAGAAACATAATTGAAGAGGCATTCCCCAGGATTCAGAATGCCAAAATCTCCATGCAGGAACAGTGTAGCCATTCTGGCACAGAATATGGCCACTGAGTGATCCAGCAAGCAGCTGATCTCACGTGCACAAGCGTGCCTACACTGTTCTTGCATGGATATGGCTGTAGAATGCTAATTACCTCATTTGCTGTGAAAACCATGCAAATAAGGTGAATTAGTGATTCACCAAGCAGTCAGGTATCTGTGCAAGAAACGTGTTATTTGCAGAAATGTATTCAGTTACTAACTGAATTCATTTCTGTAAATAACAAAAGGGAGGCATAACAGCTCTCAGAAAAGCATGTATTATAGTGTTTAGGCATGCCAATGGCCAAATATATAGCCATTGGCATGGAAAATAGTTTTCTTTTAATAAAAATCAAAATTATTTTTTTTTGTGGCCGATCTCGGACGTTTAAGCAATGGGCAGAGCGCAAATGGAATTGTGCCTAAAATAAAATAAAATGTAAAAACTCAATTTTAAGGGAAATCTGGATTTTGCCATTATAGTCTGTGGCATGCAGAATGAAAATAATACCAGGGAACAGTAGTTGTTAAGGGGAAAGGCCCTGTGTAAGTGCAGTAACTAAGGACTAAGGCAGTGGGTATGCAAATTTGGGGAAATTTACTGAATCACAAAAATCTTCTAAGTCCCAAACTGCACCTAAATGTGTAGGTGCTCTAGCACAATGGTGTAACTAGGAGGAGCAACAGACATGAAAAGGGAGTGTGTAAGGCATGTTGTAAGTACATTGGAGCCCTAAGGTGCAGAGATAAGTTTAGCTAAGCACAGCTGAGTAAGGTGGAGTGTCTGAGGCTGTATTGACTTATTCCATGAACTGAGGAGCATGTTGGCACCCAGGGGAGGGCCATTTCTTAATGTTTACATAACCTAAATGGCACGCACCCGGTCTAAAAATAAAAAAAAAATGGAAATAGCAAGACTGTTTACATTTGAGCACCTGGTTTGCAAGGTGTGTCTCAGGCCTTAAAAGAGGAGGAAATGTGTAGGGGAAAAAGAGAATAAAGGAAAATAGCATAATTCAAGTAATCAAGTATAAATAACATAGCTGGCAGGTGGCATACATCATAGTTAGCCAATCATACAGGCAGCATCTGCAGCACAACAGTATGGAAACACCTTACAGTCTGTTGTTTCCCACAAACTCTGCACCATTGGTGTACACATATGGGGGAATTTTAACTGGAAAAATGTTAGGGGCTGACATTGCTTTGATCCATCAGTATGTGCTAGAGGCTGACAGTGGAGAGGAAGGAAATGCTGACAACCACAACAGACCAACGTGGAGGAGAAGAGTGTTCAGACCCAGGGTAACCTACCAGGGTCTACATGATCTGGCAATAGTAGAACACTACAGGGTGAACAGAGACATACTTCAGCAAATCACTGAACTGTACCAGCCTCAACTCAGACCTAGAAACAACAAACAGGAACCCATCCCAGTGGATACCAAGGTATGTGTAGCCTTAAGAATTCTAGCTACAGATACTTTCCAAAGACCTAATGGGGACATCATGGGGGTCTCACAGGCATCTGATTCCAAGGTACTCCACCAGTTCCTGGATGTCATGCTACCACATGCCGGTGAGCACATTTACTTCCCCAATACCCATGAGGAAAGGACCAGAAATATGTGCCTCTTCCACCATGTAGCAGAATACCTGGAGGTACTGGGTGCCATAGACTGCCCACACATCCGCATCAAAGCACCACCTGGTGAACAGGATAGGGTCTACATAAACCACAAGGCATTCTCCTCCATCAACTGCAAGGCATTATCATGAATGTGTGTGCTGGCAGCCCTGGACGCTATCACGACTCCCACATCTGGTATTCATCACAGTTGAATCAGGCATTTGCCAGTGGTGGCATCCTGTATGGCTATATGGTGGGTGATGCTGGCTATGCACTGGAGCCTTGGATGATGACACCCATCAGAAATCCACACACACCCACACGAATGCCATAATGAGGCACATGCACAAACCAGGATCATTATAGAGCATGTGCTTGGGATGCTCAAGTTATGGTTCTGCTACCTTGGCGTATCTGGTGGAGCCTTGCAGTACTCTCCAGCCACATGTGCACATATCTTCATAATATGTGCCATGCTACACAATATGATCCTGTGGAAACAGCTGCAGCAGGAACAGCACCGGGAAGGGCCACACAGCCCACCAGCATTGCCTAGGTCCCCACAGGCACAGAGGGACTCACAGGAGGAGGCCCCTGATTCTGCTCTTGTAGGCAGATGGAGGTGTGCCCAGTATGCTCAGGCCTTGGCAAAGAGGCAACGCATAGCACACACACTAACACTGTAGGGACCCCAGGCACTGACACCTCTTTCTGACTCACACACACAGTAAAATGGATGACACACACATCACATTACCTGTAACTTACATGTATAGGCAGTATACTGTGTGCATCCAACATAGGCAGCTCTCAAGCACCATCCTCACAACTGTAGAAAGCACAAGGTAAGTCAGTCTTCTTAACAATAAATGAATGGGTTAGTATGTTTTGCTAGCATATCTATGGTAAAACTGCATGCATGCAAGGGAATGGGGTGGCCTACTTGGATAGCAGCACACAGCTGACAGCTATGTGAGACACCAGGAAATGTCTGGCCAAAACTGGGCTCCACACACTATGCAGTACTACCCAAGATGGCAAATCCACCTGCAGTATATGTGTGTGTGGGGGGGTCATAGGTCACAGGCATGGATATCAGGTTGGGAGTCCCATACCCACCCCTCACACCCACACAGCATGTCAGCTGTAGAAAAACACAGAGAAATGTCTGTTAAAGGCACACAAATGGTGGCAATGTTGAATTACTTCCCTACAGACTCACACAGTAATAGCATGGCAGGATCCACTGTTGCACTAAAGTTATGAAGGGTAAGAAGTCTGAAACTCAAAAATATGGCAGTATAATCTGACGTGGGCTCATTACTAATATGCTTCTAGTCCTCAAGACATAGCACAATAGTATGGTAAATGGAACTAAAATGTAAAGCAAATATCAGCACAGTCTGTGCAAATGTTTACAGTTGACAGGTGTGCCCCTCCCCCATGCACCCACACAAATACAGTAATGTGTGTTTGCAGGGAAATAGCAGCATAGCACACATTGGCAGTGCTGTACCAATACACATGAAAACATATTGCCTATCCGCAATATGCAGGGGTCAATGCGCTATGTGTGTGTGTGGGTAATACTGTCTGGATCTGGCCAGCATGTTCTCCTGGCAGTCGTCTTTTAGTGTCCTAAGTACAGTGCTGATTTTGACAGGGCTATGTGCAGATAACTGCAGTCCCAACTGTTATGCATGTTAGTGACACCCACTGCTCTTCCACTGACATGACTGCAAGTCACAGTGCTATGTGAGATATACTACACATATTAGTGACATCTTGAAGGATGTATAGCACAGTTGCCAAGACTTTTGTGAGTGTTTTTTGGTATTGTTGCCAGTGGTCATTCTCAATAATTCTTTTTTCTTATATTTGATTTTACATATAATGGACATGCCTGCACAGTTGAATGTACTCTGTACCCAGACCCATAACTCCCAACCTCTGACAGCAAGATGTCTGGACAAGGTCATAAATAAAAGTGGAAAAAAGGCACAATGATTGGCATGTGTTGTAAATATCGCCCTTATATACTGAGAAAGTTGATAGTGTGAGGGGTTGCAATAGTGGGAATTGTGTGAAGGTCATGTAGTGTGAAACAGTAATGTCTGTCATTATTTTGTAACATCACTCTTTAATTATATGTAACTAACTTGCCATTAAAACACATGTTTATGTAGAAAGGATGAAACCTCTAGCTAAACACCTGGACAACCTGCCAAAAAATGTACAGGTGAGAGGTATGCCCACACAAGGATATGACATCTCAGGTTAGGAGGATACCACACAAACAGGAGATCCTCAGCCAGTATATCACCAGGTTGCTGGACTGTTTACACATACATGCCATTAGTAAAATGGCTATAGCCACACCTTACAAATGGCCTTGTTGGACAAGAATTTACATAGCTGCCCTCATAATATTGGTCTATGCATCATACAACTAGTATTCCTCTGGTATAGCACTGTGATGATCTGAGGATGTCTGGCACTAGGTAGTGACACAATACATTGCAGTTTCAGACTACAGATATGTCAGAAAATGTCTGCTAAACAAAACAACTACCCTGAGGGAAGTTCTGTGTACTCCTAAGAGGTATGACTGTAGCATATAAAACCCTGGACTGAAGTACACCTATCTTTGGAATGGAGTCCCACTCTAACTATAGAAGGTCACACTGGGTATGCTTCTACACTTAGATGATCAAAAAAATGTTGGCACCCATATCGGAATATATGACACTATTGTGTATATATGTCTGTGCATACAGACAGCTATGTACACCTCAACTGTCTCCACACACACACATATCAGACAGGATTACCCTCAGCTAGCTGTAGGTGGCCCATATGTGAAATGGCAGCATCTGTTGTATGAGATACACACACACACACACACACATATATATATATATATATATATATATATATATATATATATATGGGCAACAGATAACATAAGTCAAACATACACACACACATAGATGTGGGGAACTGAGAGACAGACAGTGATAGAGAGAGACACACAGGGGGACATAGAGTAGGTTACACACACAGATACCCTAATGGCATACAGTGATGCCCTTCTGTGGATAGTGGCATACCAGTTGTCAACAGTTGCATGTGCCAGCATAAAAGGTGATCCCCATTGTGTAACAGTACTGAGGTTGGGTTCATAATATCACATCACCTGCCTGTGTGTGTGTCTGTGTGTCTGTAGATCTAAGTAATAAGAGCTTCTTCCCACTCAGTACACTTCATAGTACCCTACTTCACAATATCTGCTGCTGTCATTCACCTTAGAAGTACCATTGGATACCAATCACCCCTATAAGCTCTGTAGTACATGCAATAACTGTGTAACACTGTAGTACAAATAACTAGATAGGTAGAGGTTCTAATCTCGATACTGGCAACTGTGTGTGTGTGCGTGTGTGTGCGTGTGTGTGTGTGTGTGTGTGTGTGTGTGTGTGTGTGTGTGTGTGTGTGTGTGCGTGAGAGAGAGAGAGACAGCTGTGTATGCCAGTGAGGGATGGAGTGTGTGTTTGTTTGTTTATAGGTGAAACAGTTTTAGACCAATCTCACCCACAACACTTCCCAGGTCCCCACTTTATCAGTCCTGTTGATGTCATTTCCTTATTGGCACCTTTGGCCAGTTGTCAGCCCAGTAAGCTCCATAGGACATGTGATAACTGTGTAACACTGTAATACAAATCACTAGCTAGACAGGGGTTCTAATCTCAGATCTGGCAAATGAAGGTGTGTGTATGTTTGTAAGAAGAAGTATTTTGATAAATCTCCCACCCACTGCCCACATTATCACTCTTGCTGATGTCATCCCCCTTATCAGCACCTTTGGCTAGTTGCCAGCCTAATAAGCTCTGTAGCATGTGCAATAACTGTGTAACACTTTAGTACAAATAACTAAATAGGTAGGGGGTATATTCTCAGATCTTTCAAATGTGTGTGTGGGTTTATAAGTGTGTATGTTTGTAAGAAGAAGTATTTTGATAAGTTTCTCACTCACTGGCCTACTTTATCAGTCATGCTGATGTTGCACCCTTATAGATTCCTAGGTGTGTCCTAGGCTAATGGCCCTGGAGCTTTTACAAGCCTAGCCTGTAGAAATCCTCTGCCAGTGTGCCACCTGATGTTAGTTCCCAGTGCTCCTATCAAGTAGAGCTACTGGAGTGATCCCTGGGATGAACTTTCTATTACCCATCCACTCATCAAGATTTCTCTGGAACAGGGTCATCTAGGTGCTTTGCTTGACATGTATGGGAAGTCTATTCCAGGGCATATGCAGTCTCTGGGTGAGGAAACTGTCCCTCTAGCATGTTGTGTTGATTGTGGTAATGAGGTTGAGGTCCCTGCAGTGTGTGGTGCAGAGGGATCAGGATGTCTTTAGATGTAGCATTTCTAAAAGAGCTGTGTCAGACATGGCTTTGCAAGTCAAGCAGAGATCACCTCTAAGTAGGTGATATGAGACAGGGAATAGCTGGAGTGTTTTGAGTCTGTCTGTGTAGGACATGTGTTTAATGCCTAGGATCCTCTTTGTGAGGTATGTCTGTGGCCTCTCCAGCTGTTGCAGGTGTCTAGTGAGGTGCATGGCAAATGGGCCATTATACTTGATGATTGGTCTAATGAGGGAAGAGTACACAACACAATGACTTCTTTTTTCCTGGATGCAAAACCCTTGGTAATGAGATGTGCCACATAGAAGGATTTCCTAACCACAGTGGCAATGTAGTGGTTGAAGGAGAGGTTGCTGTCAACCTGTGTCCCCAGATCTCTTATAATGCTTACAGTCTTCAACGGGCTCCCATCGATGTGGTACTTAGTGGGAACTGAGTTTTTTAACAAAGGGGCTGATGATGCATTTTGTGGTTCATAGGTTGATACTAGGCTATCTGCCCTAGGGCATTTATAAGCTTAGCCAGAATGTGTTTGGCTTTCGCCATCCTTTTAGATTAGTTGACTGTGCCTCTGTGTAGTAGGTGACAGAAGATAGCCCTTTTAAGGTTAGTTTATTGTGCCTCTGTCTAGTAGGGACACAGAAGAGATCCCAGGGGTAAACCTACGATCTCCCATCCACTCGTCAAGATTTCTCTTGAAGAGGGTCATTGAGGGGCTCTGCCTAACATGGATTGGGATTTTGTTCCCGAGTGAGGGGAGCCTCTGGGATATGAATCTGTCCCTCCAGCATGTCCTATTTATTTCTGTGCTGAGGTTTAAGTCCCTGGAGTGTGTAGCTCTAAGGTATTTGGATTTCCTGAGGTGGATCATGTCCATTAATTCTGGTTTAGACATGACTTTATACATCAGGCACAGATCGCCTCTGAGTAGGCGGTAAGCAATTGAGTAGAGCCGGAGTTTCTTTAGCCTAACTGCGTAGGGCATCTGTTTGAGTCCCTTGATCCTCTTGGTGAGGTACTTTTGGGGTCTTTCCAGTTGCTGCAGGTGTCGGGTAAGGTACATCCCAAATGGGGCATTGTATTTAATTATGGGCCTGATGAGGGATGAGTAGAGGGGCACAATGACCTCTTTTGATCTAGATGTGAACCCTTTCATGATAAGGTGGGCTATATAGAAGGTCTTTCTAACCACTTTGGTAACGTGATTGTCAAAGGAGAGATTGCTATCTACTTGGGTCCCCAAATCCCTAATTACTTCTTCCATACTTAACGGATTACCACCTATGTGGTAATTTGTGGGCACTTTGTTTTTCCCAAAGAGGATGACTATGCACTTTTTGGCATTTAGCTTGAGGCCGTGGCTCTGGCATCAGTAATCCGTCTCTGTGAGACCCTTTTGGAGGATGCTTGTGTCAGTTGGTGAGTCGATTATGGCACCCAGTTTGCAGTCATCTGCGAACTTGGTCAGCCATAGTCCTCCCGTGTTAGCCTGTACCTCAGAGAAATATATACCGAACAAGAGAGGTCTCAGGACTGAGCCTTGTGGGATGTCACTTGTAACTGGTTTAGAGTCTGACATGGCACCTGCAATTTTGACCATGTGGGTTCTATCCCTGAGCCAGTTTGCAACCCATCCTGTGACATAGGGGTTGATATTTAAGCTGGTGAGCTTATTTATGATGCCCGAGTGGGGTATTGTGTCGAAGGTTTTTGCAAAGTCCAGGTAGGCTGTGTGGACTACCTTCCCTTCATCTATGGCCTTGGTGAATGTTTCAAAGAAGTCAACCAGGTTCAAGAGGCAAGATCTGCCCTTAACAAAGCCAAATTGGGTAGGAGTCAGTGTTTGGAGGCTCCCAATGTCTTTGTTTATGAGTTCCATGATGATACACTCCATTGCAGACCAGGCTAGTCAGGCTTATAGGGCCGATAGTTTCCGGGGTCCATTGTGGCACCACCTTTGTGGAGTGGGACCACTGTTGCTGTACGCCATTCCTTGGGTACATATCCTGTAATAAGGCTGAGATTGAGCAGTGACTTTATGTGAGGGTTCAGTTCTTCTTGGAGCTCTTGTAAGATGCAGCCCGGGACACCGTCCGGTCCCATTGATGCTGTGTTTTTTGCTTTGGAGAGGGCAGCTCTCACCTGTGCATCTGTGATGTCAGGGAGGCTACACTCTGTTGGGATAGACATTTGCTCTTTTGGGGGGGGGGGACGTTTGCACTGAACCTGTCTGCCAGGATGTTGGCAATGTCTGTGGGTTCAGTGTATTTTTTGTCATTTTGCACTAACTCAGAGCATATCTGGGAGTTGCCACCCAGGTTTTTGACATAACTAAAGAAGTCCTTGTGATTATCTTTAGCATCTTGTGCAATTTTTCTTTCGAAGCTGGCCTTAGATAATTTTATGAGGGATCGTACTGATCAGAGATGCCTTCCCTTTTTGGGATTTTGCTCTATCATGTAGTAGCTTCCTCCTGTTGTATAGCTTATTTATGGCTGGGGTCTACCAGACAGGTCTCCTGCCTTTGGAGGAGTGAGTCTTGGTTTTATTTGGAATAGCATGATCCATGCATTCCTGTAGGCATCCATATAATGTGTTTGTAAAGGATTCTGCAGTTTGGGCCGTATTTTCCACTGGCCCGGGGGCTTTGAAGGATTCCACTTTGGTTTTGAGAAGTGTGAAGTTTGCTTTTGAGAAGTTCTTCACCGTGGTTTCCTTGGCTGGGGGTGGGGATGGGATATGGATGTCCAGTGAGATTAATTTATGGTCAGATCTTACCAATAAGGGGTATACCTCTGGTATGGAACATAGAGTCCCCATGTTGGTGATGATCAGGTCCAATATGTTTTCCCCTCTTGTGGGAGTGGTGACCAGTTGTTCCATAGCATTTGAGTTTATAAATTCTAGGAACCATTGGGCGAGGGTGTCGGGGCTTGAGTAGTGCTCCCAGTCTATGTTTGGGTAGTTGAAGTCACCCAATAGTATGTTGTTTGGAGAGACCTTCATATTCTCCAGTGTTCTCAGGAAAGCTAAGCAGGGTTCCTGAGTTTGGGAGGGTGGTCTGAAACAGGATACAAACTGAAAGGCAGTTTTTCCCACTGTTAGTTGCACATGGATGGTCTCCGATGCTTCATGCAGTGCCACTAACCTGGAGGTGTGGGTATCTTTGATGAATATGGATACTCTCCCTCCTTTTGTGGTTCAGTCCAAGTTTTGGGGCTGAAAAGCATGGTATGAGGTATGACCTGGTAGTGCTAGGGTGCTCTCAGGAGCCTTGAACCAGGTTTCTGTTACTGCACAGATATCGATATTCTCCATACTGAGGAGAGCCTCGAGTGTATGCATCTTGAGGTTTAGACTTCTGGCATTGAGCAGCATTACCCTTAGTTTCTTTTTCCTTGTGTTGCCTATGGAAGTGGGTTTGTCTTTTGAGCCTTGACTAAAAAAGGCACAATGGGGGTGGCAAGAGCCTTAGCCAATATTCTAAAGCCCAGAGGTGACAGTTGCAAGCCATCCCTAGCGAAGCAACGTGGCTTGTCGAGCATGTCATCCCAGGCTGACAGACACTGGATCCCCTTTGAATGACACCAATACTTTAGCCAGTTGTTAAAATTTATCATTTTGTCTTTATACTGTGGCATCATTCTTGTTGAGGGTAAGATGCTACTCAAGGTCATGGTCATACCGGCCTGGGCTACATGATCAGAGAGCTCCTCTATGTCTCTTTTCATGTAGTCCAGGGAGGTACATCTCTGGTCATTCACACCAGCATGGACAATGATGGAGTCATATTTGTACTTGCTTTGGAGTGACCTGAGTGCTTGAGTTATGCGGCAGATCCTGGCACCCAACAGGCAGCTTACAGTGACCTTCTCCTTGTTCAGCCTGGTGAGTGGGACATCAGTGTGTCTGACAATAGAGTCACCTATTACAAGTGTATTAGGTGTGTTGTTTAGCCTTAAGGGCTGTGACTGTGTGGCACACTGAATTTGTGAACTATGTGATACATGGGTATAGTTGTGGGGTAGCAGTTGCTTGGATGTCTGCTTTGGAGGTCTCTGCTGCTTGGGCAGATTTTTATTTAGAGCCTCTGAGTATGTTTTTGTGTGTTTATGTGTTTGGTTTGCTGTTGTGATAGGTCTATGTGAGACTGGATTTGTGGTCTGTGTGTGGTTGCCTTCACCTCCTGACTGACTGCACCAGTACTGGGTTGAGAGAGCTCAGCCTCCAGTTTGGCTATATAGTTGTAACTCTCACATATATTTCAGCTTGTTGGGAGGAGGAGAGGGTAGTCTGTGTACATAAGGCAGTTGTAACATTGCTTCAAAATTCCCAGATTAACCAGCTAGACTGGAGAGTAAACCTGAAACTGACTTTTGGACATGCCAGAATAGTATAAGGAACTACTTTTTGACTGATCAGAAAGGACCAATAGGGAGCCAAGTACTTAAAGGGAGTATAAGAGGGTGTAGTGCTTTAGTTTATTAGTGCTTACTTATAAGATTACTTATACGAGCAACTGCAGGGCTTTAAAATGAAAATAGAGTGCTTACTTTGAGATTTAGAACAGTTCTAAGGGAAAAAGTGAAGAGCAGACTTTGTGGAGCCGGGAATAGTTTAAACCCATTTAAGCAGCGCTGCCCAATGCTGTGCTATGCGCAAAATCGTGCAAAACCGCACGAGCTAAATGAGGAATTAAACCCGCACATAAGGCAGTTGTTTAATCTCATCCTTACCACAGGATACGTGCCCAAGGAGTGGCGTACAGCAACTGTGGTCCCACTCCACAAAGGCGGTGCCTCTATGGACCCTGGTAATTACCGCCCCATAAGCTTAACAAGTCTAGTCTGCAAAGCTATGGAGAGGATCATAATGGAGCTCATAAACAAAGATATAGGAGACTTGCAGACATTGGACCCAACCCAGTTTGGCTTCGTCAAGGGCAGATCATGCCTTTTGAACTTGGTCGACTTCTTTGAAACAGTCACCAAGGCCATTGATGAGGGAAAGGCAGTCCATACAGCCTACCTTGACCTTGCAATACCCCACTCGGTTGTAGAAAAACTTACCAGCTTAAATGTAAACCCATATGTCACAAGATGGGTTGCAAACTGGCAAGGACAGAACCCACAGGGTTAGAGTTGCTGGCTATGTCAGACTCCAAGCCAGTCACAAGTGGTGTCCCACAGGGCTCTGTCCTTGGCCCCCTATTGTTCGGCATCTACTTCTCAGAAGTACAGGCCAACATGGGAGGACTTTGGCTGACAAAGATTGCAGATGACTGCAAACTGGGCGCCATAGTGAAAGTGCATTGACACGGATATCCTTCAGAAGGGACTCACGGAAACAGATAGCTGGTGCCAGAGCCATGGCCTGAAGTTAAACGCCAAAATGTATAGTCATACCCTTGGGACCCTTCGGGAAAAACAAAAGTAACCCCAAGCTACCATATAGGCGGCAATCCACTAAGCACAAAAGAGGTTATCAGGAACCTGGGGACCCAGGTTGACAGTGGCCTTTCTTTTGACACTCACATTGCTAAAGTGGTTAGAAAGACCTTCTACATTGCCCACCTGATCATGAAGGGATTCACATCCAGATCTAGTGAGGTCATTGTTCCCCTGTACTCTTCACTTATCAGACCATTGATCGAGTACAATGCCCCATTCGGGATGTATCTCACCCAACATCTGCAGCAATTGGAGAGACCCCAAAAGTTCCTCACCAAAAGGATAAAGGGACTCCAAAATCTGTCATATGCTGCTAGATTGAAGAAACTCCAGCTCTATTCAGTCGCATACCGTCTGCTCAGAGGTGACATGTGCCTGACATACAAGGCCATGTCCAACCTGGAATTAATGGACATGCTCCACCTCAAAAAATCCAAATCCACCAAAACCACTAGAGCAAGCGACTTAAACATTAGCATGGATATAAATAGGACATGCTGGAGGGATAGATTTATCACTCAGAGACTCCCTATGCTGTGGAATAAAATCCCGGTCCATGTGAGGCAGAGCACCTCGCTGGCTCTATTCAAGAGAAATCTTGACCTGTGGATGGGAGATCGTAGGTTTACCCTGGGAATCATCTCTGTGTCACTGCTGGACAGAGGCACAACAAACTAATGGGCACAGTATTTTTTCATATAAGGGGTGGCGTAAGCCACAAAACTTTGGGCTAGGCTTATAAATGCCTTAGGGCAGATAGCCTAGTATAAACCTATGAATCTATGAACCTAAATGCGGGTTTTAAAGCAGAGAAACTGAAAGAGATAGGAACTGACCCAAAACGGCCAATAAGCTACTAGTTTCAGGGATGAGACCACTCCTCCAGAGACAGATAAGCTGCTCAAAGCTCCCCACTTTCACTGGTGAACAGAGAAGCTTCCTCCTATCCAAGTAAGTATATGGGCAACACAGGAAACTATACCACAGTCTGGAATTCAGCAAAACCTGAAATCTGGACTAATCTATTTCAGCAAAGGTGGGAAAAGAGAATATATATATATATATATATATATATATATATATATATATATATATATATATATATATATTTATATATTGGAAACAGCAGAAAAACACACAGAAAACACTGTAAATGCTATAAACAGGCTAGTGCACTTTAATGTGTAGCCTACAACAGTTATACAATACAAAACTACTTAAATTGATATAAAAACAAGTGCAAAAACTGTCAAAAGCAGAAGGCAAATGCAATTTAAACTTTTTAAAGCACAGATTAGTTAGAAATTCACTTTTTAGGTGGGAAAAGGCAGTCAGAGCAAAAAAACAGAGAAAAAAAATACTTAAATCTGGAAAAGTCTCTCTTGGGTCTCTCTGTTGTCTGCATCACTCTCTATGACACCACAAGGAGCTGTGCAGAGTTGTATACTGGTGCAATACTGTGCAAATGCGGGTTTTAAAGCAGGGAAACTGAAAGAGAAAACAGCCAGTAAGCTACTAGTTTCAGGGCTGAGACCACTCCTCCAGGGACAGATAGGCTGCTCAAAGCTTCCCACACTCACTGGTGAACAGAGAAGCTTACTCCTATCCAAGTAAGGATATGGGCAGAACATTAAACTATACCAAAGTCTGGAATTCAGCAAAACCTGAAATCTGGACTAATCTAGTTCAGCAAAGGTGGGGAAAGAGAATATTTTTTGTTGTTGTTTTTTTCAGGAAACAGCAGAACACACACAGAAAACATTGTAAATGCTATAAACAGGCTAGCACACTTTAGTGTGTAGCCTACAACAGTTATACAATACAAAAACAACTTAAATTGATATAAAACAAGTGCAAAAACTGTAAAAAGCAGAAGGCAAATGCAATTTAAACTTTTTAAAGCACAGCTCAGTTAGAAATTTGCTTTTTAGGTGGGAAAAGGCAGTCAGAGCAAAAAAACAGAGAAAAAATACTTAAATCTGGAAAAGTCTCTCTTGGGTCTCTCTGTTGCCTGTATCACTCTGCAGGACACCACAAGGAGCTGTGCGGAGTTGCATACAATAACAAACTTTTTAAATCACAGATTCGCTAAAAAAATGGCGTTTTAGGTGGAATTAGTTAAGACAGCAAGAAAAGCAGAAAAGTGATACTTAATCACTCCAAAGTCACTCTTTTGTCTCTCTGCTGCTGTAGACTCTGCAGAACACCCGGAAGGCACTTGCTGAGTGGAATACAAGGGTAAAAACTATGCAAATGAGGTTTTTATAGCAGGGAAGTGAAAGAGATAGAAATTAGCCCAAAATGGCCAATAAACTACTAACTTCTGGGCTGAAACCACTCCTCCAGGGACAGATAGGCTGCTCAAAGCTCCTCTCTCTCACAGGTGAACAGAGAAACTTTCTTCTATCCAAGTAAGGTAATGGCAACACAGTAACTTGTAACACAGCCCTGGATTCAGCAATAACCTGAAAACTGGACTATACTAGTTCAGAAAGGTGGGAAACAAGTATATATATTTTTTTCAGAAAATAGAGCAGATACAATCAAAATTAGCCCAAAAAGGCCAATAAACTACTTACTTCTGGGCTGAAACCACGCTTCCAGGGACAGATAGCCTGCTCAAAGCTCCCCTCTCTCACAGGTGAACAGAGAAACTTCCTTCTATCCAAGTAAGGTATGGCAACACAGAAACTTGTATCACAGCCCTGGATTCAGCAATAACATGAAAACTGGACTATACTAGTTCAGAAAGGTGAGAAACAAGTATATATATATTTTTTTCCAGAAAATAGAGCAGATACAATCAAAACAACACTTTACCCAATTAACCAGTTAAAAAGCTTAAAACTGAGCCCTGTTCAAGCAGTCTTCAGTCAGACAAGTTCTAACTGCACAGTCCTGACACTAGGGTACAGAGAAACCACCTCCAAAAAAGATGGCCTGTATCAGTGCACAAGTTTTACAAACAAAGCTAGATCCAGCCAGCCTGAATCTAGTGTACACTACAGCAAACAAGGTGTACCGATTTCAGAAAGAAACAGTTCAAGTAAGCATGCGCAATAAGCCTTTAACCAGAAATTCCCAGCTCAGAAGGGCAGAATCTAGCCTCTTCTCCCACAAGAGTGCAGACCACAAACCTTCTTAATGTAAAATAACTGGCCTGAAGCCCAAGTTCTTTACCCAGAACTGATACACTTTTAGAATAACAGACACTGAGTCTTCAATCAGCAATTCCCAACTTAGAAGGATATATGCTACCTGTCCTGCCACAACAGTGCAGACCACAAACCTTCTTAATGTAAAACAACTGGTTTGAAGCCCAAGTGCTTAAACCAAGGGCCTTAGAATAACAGTTACAATTTAATTGGGCTACTAACAAGCAGTAATAAAGGCAGCAGAATAAATTCAATTGAGTACTTTTAAGAAGAGGCAAATGCAAAATAAGGTAATAAAGTAGGAAGAAACAAAAATACAGTAAGGCAGATGAAGTGCAATTTTTTTTTTGAGACGGAGGAAACAGAGCAGATTAAGATACTATAGGGGAATGCCCTTTCCAAGTGCTCTCTCTGTACACCGCTGAGGAGATGGAACTGGTAGGAGTATCCAAAATCAAAATATGATCTCACTGTACTCAGTGAGTGAGCAAATGAGATGGGTCCAGGAGGAGTGTGCAAAAAGAGATTTACAGCAGGGGTGGGCAATTCCAAAGCCACCAAGATTAACACCACAACTAGAAACAGTGAGGGGGGTGGGTAACTAACTGCAGAGAGACAGAGACACAATATTTAGTGAATCAAAGACACACAATATTTACTGACTCAAATCTTAGATAAGTGCAGAAAAAATGTACTTAAATCAGATTGTGTCCAGTTGATATATGCAGACAAGTCTCAGTAGCCAGCAACTCGATTTAAAGTGATTACTAGAAATGTAAGCAACACAGATTTTAATGCTAGCAGAAACCCCCAAGCTAAGTAACACTAACAAAGGAATTTCAAAGCAGTCTAACAACTTTCAGTGAGCTCAGATAACTGCAGAGAGACAGAGACACAATATTGTTAAGCTTCAGGCCATGGTTTCCCCACCAGTCAGCGGTCTCAGTGAGGCCTTTCTGTAAGAAGTCTGCATCACTTGTGGAGTTAATGATGGCTCCCAGCTTGCATTTGTCTGTGAACTTGGTCAGTCAGAGTTCCTATGTGTTGGCCTGGACTCCGGAGAAGTAGATGCTAAACAGGAGAGTACCCAGGAGTGATCCCTGTGGGACTCCTCTTGTGACTGGTTGGCAATCTGACTTGGAGCTCGCTACTTTAACACTGTGTGTTCTATCTGTGAGGCAATATGCAACCCCCCCCCCCCCAGTGATATAGGAGTTGATGCCTAGTTTGGTGGGTTCATCAATAATTCTTGACTGAGGAATGGTTTCAAAAGCCTTGGCCAGATTGATATAGGCTGTATGAAGTGCCTTATCATCATATACAGCCCTGGTGACTGACTCAAAGAAGTCAAGCAGGTTAAGCAGGCATGATCTCTCTTTCACAAAGCCAAACTGTGTGGGGTCCAGAGTTTGGAGATTACCTATATATGTTTCAAACAGGTCCCTGATGATGAGCTCCATAGCTGTATGAATCAGACTCATCAGGCTAACCGGCTGATAATTCCCAGGTTCTGTAGTTGCTACCCCTTTATGGAGAGGGATGACTGTAGCAGTGCACCATTTGGGAGGGACAAAGCCTGATCTGAGGCTGTGACTGAACAGGGCACACAGATGTGGTGTCAGGTATCTTTGTAGTTCATGTAGAACACAGCCAGGGATATTTTTGGGTCCATGGAATCTGTATTGTTTCCATGGACAATACGGGTTTAACCTGGGCTGCAGTAATCCTGGATGCCTGGCATTCTGATTTTTCCCTTGGGGGAGAGGGGTAAAGCTGGCACTGAATATGTTGGCAAGACTGCTGGCAAAATCTGTTGGCTCAGTATAGGAGGTAGCATTGTGCAGTAACTCAAAGCACTTCTAGGTATTGTTGTGGAGGTTCATGATATAACTATCAAAGGCTTTGTGATTGTTGTCAGTGTTTGCTGCAGTTCTGCCATCATAGCTGGCTTTAGATGATTTCATGAGGGATATCAAGTTGTTGAGCTAATAAGGGAGATTCAACACTCTTGGGACTCCACCTTTTTCTGCAACAGTTTCTTCCTTCTGTTGTACATGTTATTAATGGCAGGGGACCACCAAATTGGCATCCAGTGTTTGGAGGAGAGTGTCATGGTTCTGTTGGGTATGGCTAGTTCCATGCATTTATGTACATGCTTGTACAGTGCATTTGTATGTGATCCAGCAGTCATGCAGATATTTTCCATTGGCATGGATGGTGTGAAGTTAGCCACCTCTGTTTTTAGGAATCCAAAATCAGCTTTGGAGAATTTTTTCAAGGTGGACACCTTTGCGGGGGGTGTGGGTGATATGTAGATTTCCATGGTGACAACTTTATGGTTGGATCTCATCAGGTAGGGATTGACTACTGTTATCAAGCAATGGTCCCATATGTTAGCAATCAAAACAGATCAAGCATGTTGCTTCCTCTACTGGGTGTCAGAATGAGCTGTTCCAGGGCATTGGAACTGATGATTTCTATGAAGCATTGGGCCAGTGTATTGGTGCTTGAGTATCTTTCCCATTTGATGGAGGGGTAGTTGAAGTTTCCTAGTATGAGAGTGTTGGGTTGGACGTTGATAGATTCCTGGGTTTTGAGGAATGTGGATTGAGAATCTAGGGACATGGATGGAGACCTATAGCAGGCAATGACCTGGATTGCACTATTACCCAATGTCAGTTATACCTGAAGTATCTCAGATGCATTATGCTGGTATACTAGACTGGAGATGTGCATATCCTTTATGAATACAGAGACAACACAACTTTTGGAGCTGTGGTCCATGTTTTGGGGCTGACAGGTGTGGAATGAGTTATAGCCTGGTAGTGCAAGGGTGTTGTCTGCTGCTGTAAACCAAGTCTCTGTTACAGCACAAAAGTCAATGTTCTCCATTTTGAGGAGTACTTCAAGTGACTGCATCATGAGATTTAGATGTCTAGTGTTGCTCAGATGCAAGCCATCTCTGGCAAGCCATCACAGTCTGTCAATCAAGTCATCCCAAGCAGACAGATACTGGATCCCCTGCAAATGGCACAAGACACGTAAGCCAATTGAAGTCAATCATTTGTTGTTTGTACTGCGGTATCATTCTGGGTGACAGTAGTATACTGCTTAGGGCTACTGTCATACCTGCCTGGCCCACATAATCTGAGAGCTCCACCATGTCTCTTTTCATGTAGTCCTGGGAGGTGTGTCTGAGGTCATTCATGCACACATGGACAATGACTGAATAATACTTGTCGTTGTTGTGGAGTGACCTGACTGGGTGTGTTATGTGTTGGATTCTGGCACCTGATAGACAGCTGACTGTTACCTTCTCCATGTTCCACCTAGTGAGTGAGACATCTGTGTGCCTCACTACTGAATCACCTATGATTACTGTATTGGACAAGGTGGTTAGCCTTAGAGGCTTATGTTGAGGGGCATACTGTGTAGGTGAGATATATGTCCTGTGGTTTGTGCTGTGTTGTGGTGGTTGAATGGGTGTCTTTCTTGGTGGTCCAAGAACACCAGGTTAATGGGAAAAAGCACAGAGAACTGCACTTTAATCATGCCAGCAGGGGTGATCATAACTACATACTAGAGCTAATTCTGTGAGGAACAACTACTGCTGATGGCTTTCAGGTGTGCTAGAGTAATTAATACAAAAACCTGTTGAAGTGCAAAGCTATTAGTCTATTTGAAGTGCAATAGAGAAAGAACTACCAAGATCTAAGGGAAAACCTGAAGGCAGACTTTCTGGCACCTGTAATAGTTTATCTCAGCTGTGCAGTTATCAGCACCTTTGGCCAGTTGTCAGTCGACTAAGCTATGTATTGTGTGTGATAACTGCATAACACTATAGTACAAATAATAGATAGGCAGGGTTTCCACTCTCAGATTTGGCATATGTATGTGTGGGTGTGTAAGTGTGTATGTTTCCCACCCACTGCCCTACTTTATCAGTCCTGCTGATGTCATTCCCCTTTCAGCACCTTTGGCCAGTTGTCAGCTCAGTAAGCTCTGTAGCATGTGCAATAACTGTGTAACAATGTAGTGCAAATAACTAGATAGACAGGGGTTCTAATCTCAATACTGGCAACTGATTGTGTGGGTTATACTATTTTGAGTTGTGTACCATCCTGTATACTTTCCATCACCCTACTTTACTAGGCCTGCTGATGTCATTCACCTTAGAAGTACCTTGAGACTAGTTGAAATCATGTAAGCTCCGTGGCACATCTGATAACTGTGTAACACTGTAGGAGTAATAATTAGATAGGTAGAGGTTCTAATCTCAATACTGACAATTTTGTGAGTGTGTGTGTGTGTGTGTGTGTGTGTGTGTGTGTGTGTGTGTGTGTGTGTGTGTGTGTGTGTGTGTGTATATGCCATCCACGCCTGTTTACCACCTCCCAATGACATTACTTTATGTAGTGTAGTAACTGCATCTGCCTCACATACAGCATGTTAAACCATTGTGCAGGCCATATCAGTCCTCTGTACAGATGTCTATGGAATATCCAGATGTTTGCAACCTATATGTGGTCTGTGTCCCTTCACAATGCCCATGTATGTGATATTGTTGCCAAATTGGCCACAGTGAGTGTAGTGACACACATGCCAGCATCAGGTATCATACCTGAATGAAACATCATGTTGATACAATGTCTGCTGCCCTATCACTTGTCCAGGCTTGTAAGAGCAGTACATGACTCCACATGCTATTTCTGGTGGGTTATCTCACCACCCATGAAGGCAATCAGAACAGTATGTGTTGTAAGAGGTAGTGTGTTATGTCCCATGCATATAATCTATATGGGGCATGTCATGTGTATGTAGTACTACAGTACATCAAAGTGGATATGTAGGTTTACTAATCTGTCTATTGCCAACTGTGTTTGTGTTACTGAATGCACATCCCCTGTGTCAGTCCTTACTCAGTGTATGCAATGGATATACCATTTTCTCTCCTTGTTCTACCTGGGGAACTCAGGAATACATGCCACAAACATGTCAAACACAGTATCATGCATGTCCTCATCAACTGCATCAGGGTTGAGTGTATGGGAAAGAAGTGGCAGAGCCAACAGGTGTTGACAGGTGAATCTGTTGCAGTTAATGTAATGGCTATGCTTGTGAGGGGCCTACTGACAGTACTGCAGTAACCTGTTCTGTATTTATGAGCCTGTGGTATTGCACAATACTGAGGTGAAATCTTTGAAGGCTACCTGTCTGTGACAAGGGGTATTTATGCAAGGTCACACTGTCTGACAACCCTCACACACTGTTGCATGCATGCACACCTAGTACATGTAAATATAAAGCTGTACCTTGCCTATCACATGGTCGGTGTATTCCCACTCTGCCATACTCTCTCTTGGGAATGTCTACAGGACCACAGCCAACAGACACACAGACACCTGGAACATAAACAGAATATAGCATGTCAGACTACATTCAGTAGTGGTACTAACAGCAATAAGGTATCCTGGCAAATAAGGTACATATGCCTGTATGTGTACCCATAACAAATGCAAGTAGACAGCACCTTACACAGTATTACATAGCTACACTGTACTATATTCACACTGTGCATCAAACCCATATTAGCGTGTCCCTGCAATGATGTTATAGATGACAGGGATGTGGCACAGGTATCATCATATGCACAGGGTGTGGTGTGGGTATGTCATAGGCCTAGGCTGGGTCATATGGTTGACATCATGTGTGTGTGTTTGGAGGGGTATCCAATAGATGGGCTTTGCAGAGGTGCTGTGTGTGTCTTGAGGTGAACTGCCTGTGATACAGATGTGTGTGTTTATGTATGCACGCAGTCACGCCATGTGGCTGCCCTACACAGGGGTATGTTGGACAGCTGTGGACTGTACATGGCAGGATGTCCATTTCACCATCTCTGGCTACTGACACAGGAACTGGTCCTGCCAGGGGTATCACTGGCACCACCAGGCCCAAGGCCAGATGCAGTACTGCTTCCTGATGGTGATTGCTGTCTGCTGGATCTGTGTCCCTGATGGGATGGACCAGGACCACATGCCCATGGCCTACTCCAGTGTGATGTGGACAGCAACCCCCCTTTGGTAGTGTTGGTGTCACTGCCACTATGGGAGTGTGAAGGGGCATAGCCCCGTAGACTCTCAGCTGTTGTTGGTGCTGACCAACATCCACATGGCCAATGCCCATCTTCCATCACATGCTCTAGCACAGACGTGCCATGGTCGAGGATTGCCAAGGTCTCACACCTCTGTCTATTCATGACTTCAGTATTTTGATGTGTGGCCTCAACAAGGTCATGTATGTTGCCATGTAAATCAGGAAGAGTTGCATCCACCACCCTGAGTATTTGTCTGGTGTGGCATTCACTACATGCCTTTGCATCCATGACAGCCTAAAACATGCTGCTGGTGGCACCTTCTGTGGCACTTGCAACAGTGCCTTGATGAGCAGCAGTCCTCCTGTGAGCACCCCTGTCCTTCTGCCTGTGTGGGACCTCATCTGCGCTCTGGCTAAGGCCAGTGTCTACACTCACACCTGCCATAGTCACCACACTAGCCTGTTCCATGCCACCATCTGCCAACTGTTTGTCATCTGTGGCCACTGATGATGGGGTATGTGTGGGCATTGTCACTGTGTACAGGAATGGTGTCGACTACAGTGAGATGCCAACCAATAGCACAGATTCAGCCCCTGACAACCCCACCTGTACCTCACTATTCCTATCATCATTGTCAGAGACGGCAGAGACAATGACATCAGTTTCCAAGTGGGAAGGACCCTGAAACCCATCACCACCTGGGAGGGGAAGACAACATATGTACATAACACCTGCACTTTGTGGTTGGCTGGTGCACACACACACACCCACACACACCCACACACACACACACGTGCATGTGCACACACACACACACACACACACACACACACACACACACACACACACACACACACACACACACACACACACATACACACACTTACAGGTGAGGTGGCACAAATCTGTTACACAGACCTCACATTACTCAAATGGTGACATGCATGACACACGGCCCTCAACATCATGCATTGCAACCAGTTTTACTACATGTAACTAACAATATAGATCTCTGGGATACACGAGTAGTGTTAATAGGTGATGGCCCTTCCCCAGCACAGACTGCACACATGTACACATCATTACTGTGCACCTGTATAGCACAGTGGCAAGTACTATAGAACATACCTCACAACTGTACAGATCCTTGCAGGATGTGTAGATGTCTGGCTCATATATTTGCTCTGTTTCTCATAACCCCTATGATTGTCTGATACATAATTTGGATGATCCGAAGAGTGACGCCACTAATTAATTACATACATTTGAGTTTCAGACCTCCAAACCAAAAGTAAATGTATGGTCACACAATTCCTGTTACACCACCAACCTTCTCAGCATACAGTGGATATGATAAGTGTACACAACCCTATTAACATGCCATGTTCTTGTAATATATAAAATGAGACCGCAATAATGCATTCAAATATATTACCCACCTTTCTTGTGAGATATGACCTGTGCAATCCAATTGATAAACAAATGTGTTACCTGTAAAATATAATGAATGAAATACGTACAATATGGTGGCTGCATAAGTGTGCACACCCTTAAAATGATACTTTGTTGAAGCACCTTGTAAGTGACTTACAGCATTCAATCTTCTTGGGAAGATGTCTATCAGCATGGCACATTTTGACTTGACATTATTTGGCCACTCTTCCTTGCAAAGGTTCCCCAACTCTGTCAGATTGCAAGGGCAGCTCATGTGCACAGCTCTCGTCAGGTCACACTGGAGTTTCACTATTGGGTTTAGGTGTAAGCTCTGACTGGGCCAATCCATAACCATTAGTGTGTTCAGGTAGAGGCATTCTTAGGTAGCTTTGGATGTATGCTTCAGGTCCTTGTCATGTTGAAGGCTGACATTACTCCCCATCCTCAACATTCTTGCAGACACCTGATGAATGTGGGCCAGATGTGAGGGTTATTCTGAACTGTTCAGAATTCCACCACCATAACTACAGGCCAAGTTCTCGCTTTAAAACAGCATCCCTACAGCAGGCCAATGCCACCAGCATGATTCATCATAGGGATGATGGCCTTCAGGTGAAAAGAGGTGTTGCTTGTGCATCACACATACCTTTTGGTATTGTGGCTGTGAGGTTAATCCATAGTCCCATGACACCATAGCACATTTTCACACATGCCTTTGGGAGACTTGATGTGCTGTATTGCAAGCTGTATCCACCCCCTGGATATTTTTTGGGGTGGGGAAATGCTTCCATCTTTTTACCCTACTCCATAGGCCAGACTTATGCAGAATATGGGAGATTGTTCTCACATGTAGTACACAACATCAATACTTGCAAGAGATTCCTGCAACTCCCTCAATGTTGCTGTATGTCTCCTGGCAGCCTCCCTGACCAGGTTTGGACATGTCTTTTCATCAGTTTTGGAGGGACGTCAGGTTCTTTTCAACTGTTGTCCCATATTCAATCCAGCTTTTGATGACTGTCTCCACTGTATTCCATGGTGTATTCAATGCCATAGTAATGCTGTTGTACCCTACTCCTGAGTGATACCGTTCAAATATAAGATCCCTTTGCTGCTTTGTAAGCTGTCTGTAAGCCATGGCTGTTGCTGTTGCAGGCAACTGAGCAAATGTCATGAATATCCTACTTGGACAGCAGACTGTGCATGGAGGCTGACATCGTTTACCATGTGGACATGGTCATCCCACAGGGCAGTCCTATCCCATAGATGTTGCTGGCTCCAGCCAAACATTAGTGCATGGTTCTGTAGTATGCCTCTGTGACTATGTTTGTCTCAGCAGCTGAAAATCTTGCCCATTGCTGATGCAACATTGCACCTGGAAGACATAAACAGGGAAACACATCACAGGATCTTATACATTTGACAACAATATATACAGAACCTGCACATGTACATTGAATACCAGTAGCCACCTCTCACAATCACACCATGCCCCTGTAATCTATCAGCACAGTAGCAGCTTGAATTGCACTCCTAGTCCTGATATGTCATATTCCCCCAATGTGGGCCAGTTGATTGTATAATCCTCTATTCCTCATTCATGTCTGTGTAGAGGGATGACATTGGCCATCTTCCATGCAGATGGATGGTGCTGAGGCTTGGTGTGACTACAGTGTGTAATGGAGCTGGGAGGACATGCCTGAGTTCATGTAGGATGCGGACAGGAATGTTATCATGCCTAATGGATACTTATGTTTGTTTCCTTTCAGTAAGCAATAAGTACCTGCTCACTGGTGATGAGGGGAGGGGTGCGGGTGCTGTGCATATCCACCTATAGTGATGCTGAGCCGGGGGGGTGATGTTTTCCCTAACCCTATCTGCAGCAGGTTGGCTATAGCTATGTTGTGTGTGTATGTGGTCTGACTGACCATCGTTACAGGTTGGGTTGGTTTATTGCCTCTGAGATTGCAGACAATTGGGAAGATGGCCTTGTGACTGGCCTTGGTGGATGTTTCTAATTTGTACTCCTAGTTAGCCTTACAGTAATCCACCTGTGACCCTATATGCTTGTTCAGACAACAGCTGACTTGATGCCAGTTTGGTGCCTGCTCCTGCTTTGCCCTGTACAGCCAATGTAGTGACCAAGTCTATGGTTTGTGCATTGCTGCTGTCCAGCAAAGGGGATTACTCTACTTTGGTGGAGGCAGGTTTTACAAATAATGTTTTGTGAGTCCATACAGCTATGCAGGTGTTCATATAGCTGTTTGTAGTAGATGTGGACACAAAGTCATAACACAGTTGGACACCTCTCCAATTTCAAACTGATAATCATGCTTATTGTAGAAAACATGGCTATGTCAGGGAAATGCAACAACCAGTAGCTGTAGAAATGTCACTCTGTTGGATGCACGGTAACTAAGATTACACATGTGTACAACATGTACATCTTATTTAACTGACATTTTGCATTCCATGTCTGTTGTCATGAGATAGCCAGATACACCTACTCGTGCTGACATGTGCACAGGTAATACCTGATATACATTCCTGTTCTATGTCAGTATGGAACATTGTATTCACACTCTTGCTGCCTAGTCATCCCTCTCAACCCAGAGCAGGACATCTCTAAGACACCACACATACATGGGGGCAATGAGGCAAAATTAGTGACACTGTCTTAATATTGCTGTAACACACTTGAGTCATTCAATAGCACAGTAGCCTTTGCATTGACAGGCATAACTTGGAGGATGTACAACACTCATATGACAGGAAGAGAGGAGAAAGGCTAGGAGTGTGGCAGTGAGGGTAAGAACTTTTAATGTTGGCAGCATGACTGGTATACGAACAGAGCTAGCTGATATGATGGCCAGGGGAAGGTTGATACATTGTGTGTGAAAGAGACCAGATGGAAGGGGACTACAGCTTGGTGTATGGGAGGCAGGTCACAATTATGCTATCATGGTGTGGATGGGAGGACAAGGGGAGTAGGTGTTATCCTGAAGGAACAGTATGCCGAGTGTTTTTGGAGGATGACATGAGTGTCTGATAGAGTGATGTTTATGAAGCTGGAAACTGATGGTGCAATGATGACTGTTGTTAGTGCATATACTGCGCAAGTTGGTTGTGTGATGGATGAGAAAGAGAAATGCGGTCACTTGGATGACGTGGTGAAGACTGTACCCAAGGATGACAGTGCGGTGATTGCACCAGATTTCAATGGGCATGTTGGTGAAGAGAACAGAGGGAATCAGGAATTGATGAGTATGTATGGTGTTAAGCAAAGGAATGCAGATGGTGAGATGGTAGTGGATTCTGCAAAAAGGATGGACATGGCTGCCGTGAATATGTACTATAACACAAGGGATGAGCATAGAGTGACATACAAGAGGGGAGGAAGATGCACACAGGTGGAATATATCCATTGTAGGAGGGCCAGTTTGAAGGAGATTGGAGACTGTAAAGTGGTGACAGGGGAAAGTGTATGCAGGCAGCATAGAATGTTGGTCTGTAAGATGACGTGGGTGATCAAGAGGAGGAGGATTGTGAGGGCAGCACCAAGAATCATATGGTGGAAATTGGAAAAGGTTGATTGTGAGGTGGAGTTCAGGGAAGAGTTAAGACAGGCACTGTGTGGCAATGAAGATTCACCAAATATCTGGGTAAGTACCGCAGAGCTAGTAAGGAAAATGGCTGGATAGTTGCTTGGTGTGACATATGGATTGAGGAAGGAGTACAAGGAGACCTGGTGGTGGACTGAGGAAGTACAGGACAGTATACAGAGAAAGATGTTGAAGAAGAAGGAGCTGGATTGTCTGAGAGATGAGGAAAGTAGACAGGTGTATAAGGAGATGAGGTGCATGGCAAAGAGAGATGTGGCAAAAGCTAAGGATGAGCCATATGAAGAGTTGTATAACAAGTTGGATACTAAGGAGAAATGAAAGGACTTGTACCAACTGGCTAGACAGAGGGACTGAGCTAGGTAAGATGTGCAGCAGATAAGGGTGATAAACGATAATGAGAGAAATGTACTTACAAGCAAGAGGATTGTGTTGAGCAGATGGACAGAGTAGTTTGAGAGGCTGATGAATGAAGAGAATGAGAGAGAGAAGGTTGGATGATGTGGGTATGATGAATCAGAAAGTGCAACGATTTACCAAGGAGGACGTAAGGATAGCTATGAAGAGGATAAATACTGGAAAGCCTGTTGGCCCACATGACATACCTGTGGAAGCCTGAAGGTGTTTAGGGGAAATGGCAGTGTTGTTTTTAATAAGACTGTTTAATGATATCTTGGAAAGTGAAAGGTTGTATGAGGACTGGAGATAAAGTGTTTGTGTACCATTTTAAGAATAGAGCTGATGTGCAGAGCTGTAGTAACTACAGAGGTATAACATTGATCAGTCACAGCATGAAGTTATGGGAAAGAGTAGTGGCAGCTAGGTTAAGCAGGGAGGTGATGAGTAGTGGTCAGCAGTATGGTGTCATGCCAGGAAAGAGCACTACAGATGTGATGTTTGCTCTGAGAGTGTTGATGGAGATGTACAGATGAGGTCAGGAGTTGCTTTGTGTCTTTTTGGACTTAGAGAAAGCATATGACAGGGTGCCTAGAGAGAAGTTGTTGTATTGTATGAGGAAGTCATGAGTGACAGAAATATATGTAAGAGTGGTACAGGATATGTACAAGGGTAGTGTGACAGTGGTGATGTCTGCAGTGGGAGTGACAGATGCATTTATGGTGGAGGTGGGATGACATCAGAGATTAGCTGTGAGCTCTTTCTTATTTGCAATGGTGATGGACAGGTTGACAGACAAGGTCATACAGGGGTCTCTGTTGACTATGATTTTTTGCAGATGACTTTGTGAACTGTACTGATAGTAGGGAACAAATATATCAGAACCTGGAGAGGTGGGGATATGCTCTAGAGAGGAGAGGAATGAAGGTCAGCAGCAATATGACAGAATATCTGTGTGTGAATGAGAGGGAGAATAATGGAATGTTGAGGATGCAGGGAGAAGAGTTGGCAAAGGTGGCTGTGTTGAAATGGTTGGGGTCAACATTTCAGAGTAATGAGAACTGTGGATGACAGGTGAATAAGAGAGTACAGGCAGGGTGGAGAAGAGTGTCTGGAGTGGTTTTTGACAGATGAGTACCAGTAAAAGTGAAAGGGAAGGTCTACAAGAGGGTAGTGAGACCAGCTATTTTATATGGGTTGGAGACAGTGGCATTGACAAAAAGGCAGGAGTCAGAGCTGGGTGTGTTAGAGTTTTAGATGTTAGGATTTGCACTGGGTGTGATGAGGGTGCACAGGATTAGCAATGTGCATATGACAGGGTCAGCCCATATTGGACCATAGACTAGATCCAGGCCTGCTGAATCTAGCTTTGTTTGTATGCTTGTTGTTTGTTTGCTTGTTATTTCCCTGAAATGCTAATTCCACCTAAAACACGGCTTTTCAGCACTTCTGTGGAACCTTAGTGATATCTGCATTGTTTACTGTACTTATTTCCTAGTTTCACTTGGAAGAAAGTTACTGTTTGTCATTTTTGCATTTAGGTTACCTGTAACACATTGCATTTAAGTTACCTGGCACTTGCTCACTAAGTCAGCACTAAAAATTTAAAAGCACTACACCCTCACAAACTCCCCTTGAGTACCTTGTTCCCCACTGGCCCTTTTTTTCAATTATAAAGGAATTCCCAATACTATTCTAGCATGTCCAAAGGTCAGTTGTCAATCTCCTCTCCGGTCCAGCTGATGAATCTGGGAATCTTGAGGCAATATTACAACTGCCTCATGTACACAGACAACCCTCTCCTCCTCCCAGCAAATGCCAACACATGTGAGAGATGCAACCATATAGCCAAACTGGAGGCTAAGCTCTCTCGACTCAGTACTGGCATAACCAGTCAGGAGGAGAAGGAAGCCACACTCACTACAATTCCAGTCTCACATAGACCTATCACGACTGCAAACCAAACACATAAACACACAAAAACATACTCAGAGACTCTAAATAAAAATCTGCCTAAGCAGCAGTGACCTCCAAAGCAGAGACCCAAGCAACCGCTACCCCAAAACAAAACACGTGCAACACATAGCTCACAAAGCCAATGTGCCAAACAGTCACAGCCCTTAAGGCTAAACAACACACCTGATACACATGTAATAGGTGAATTTATCGTCAGGCACACTGACGTCCCGCTCACCAGGCTGAACAAGGAGAAGGTCACGGTGAGCTGCCTGTCGGGCGCTAGGATCTGCCACATAACACAAGCACTCAGGTCACTCCAAGGCAAGTACAAATATGACTCAGTCATTGTCCATGCTGGTGTGAATGACCTGAGACGTACCTCCCTAGACTACATGAAAAGAGACATAGAGGAGCTCTCTGAGCATGTAGCCCAGGCCGGCATGACTCTGAACTTGAGTAGCATCTTACCCTCACCAAGAATGATGCCACAATATGAAGACAAGATGATCAATTTCAACAATTGGCTTAGGTATTTTTGTCATTCAAAGGGGATCCAATGCCTGTCAGCCTGGGATGACATGCTTGACAAGCCACGTTGCTTTGCTAGGGATGGCTTGCAGCTGTCACCCCTGGGCTTTTGGATATTGGCAAAGGCTCTTGCTAGCCTCATAGTGCTTTTTTTTAGGCAAGGCTCAAAAGACAAACCCAGCTCCACAGGTATCACAAGGGATAACAAACTAAGAGTAATGCTACTCAACGCCAGAAGTCTAAACCTCAAGATGCATGCACTCGAAACTCTCCTTAGCATGGAGAACATCGATATCTGTGCAGTAACAGAAACCTGGTTTAAGGCTCCCGAGAGCACCCCAGCACTACCAGGTTATACCTCATACCATGCTTTTTGGCCCCAAAACTTGGAGTGAACCACAAAAGGAAGTGGAGTATCAATATTCGTCAAAGATATCCACACCTCTAGGTTGGTGGCACAGCATGAAGCATCAGAGACAATCCATGTGCAACTAACAGTGGGTAAAACTGCCTTCCAGTTTATAGCCTGCTACAGACCACCCTCCCAAACCCAGGAACCCCACTTGGCCTTCCTGAGAACACTGGAAAATATGAAGGTCTCTCCAAACACCATTATATTGGGTGACTTCAACTACCCAAACATGGACTGGGAGCATTACTCTAGCTCCAACACCCTAGCCCAAAGGTTCCTAGAATTTATAAACTCAAATGCTATGGAACAACTTGTTACCACTCCCACAAGAGGGGAAAACATACTGGACCTGATCATCCCCAACATGGGGACTCTATGCTCCAGACCAGAAGTGTATCCCTCACTGGTAAGATCAGACCATAAACTAATCTCACTGGATATTCACATCCCGACCCCACCACCTGCCCAGAAAACCACAGTGAAAAACTTCTCTAAAGCAAATTTCACACTCCTCAAAACCAAGGTGGAATCCTTCAAAGCCCCCGGGCCTGTGGAAAATACGGCCCAGACCGCAGAATAATTTATAAACGCATTCTATGAACACCTTCAGGAATGCATGGATCATCACAATCCCAAATAAAACCAAGACCCAATCCTCCAAAGGCAGACATCCTGTCTGGTGGATCCCAGCCATAAACAAACTATACAATAGAAGGAGGAAGCTACTACATGATAGAGCAAAATCCCAAAAAGGGAAGGCATCTCTGATCAGTATTAGCAAAAAACTACGGGCACTCATAAAATCGTCTAAGGCCAGCTTCAAGTGAAAAATTGCACAGGACACTAAGGATAATCACAAGGCTTTCTTTAGTTATGTTAGGAACCTGGGTGGGAATTCCCAGATATGCTCAGAATTAGTCCAAAATGACAAAAAATACACCGAACCCACAGACATTGCCAACATCCTAGCTGACAGGTTCAGCACAAACTTCTCCCCCCCCCTCCCCAGCAAAAGGGCAAATATCTATCCCAACAGAGTGCTGCTCCCTGACATCTCAGATGCTCAGGTAAGAGACGCCCTCTCCAAAGCATAAAACACAGCATAAATGGGACCAGACGATGTCCTGGGCTGTGTCCTACGTGAACTCCAAGAAGAGCTAAACCCAAACATAAAACTACTGTTCAATCTCAGCCTTACTACAGGATATGTACCCAAAGAGTAGCATACAGCAACAGTGGACCCTCTCCACAAAGGTGGTGCCTCAACGGATCCTGGAAACTATTGTCCCATAAGCCGGGCTAGCTTGGTCTGCAAAGCTATGGAAAGGATCATCATGGACCTCATAAAAAAAGATATTGGGGACCTACAGACACTGGATCCTACCCAGTTTGGCTTTGTTAAGGGCAGATCCTGCCTCTTAAATCTGGTCGATTTCTTTGAAACAATCACCAAAGCCATTGACGAGGGGAAGGTGGTCCACACAGCCTACCCGGACCTTGCAAAAGCTTTCGATACAATACCCCACTCGGGCATTATAGATAAGCTCACCAGCTTAAATATAAACCCCTATGTCACTAGATGGGTTGCAAACTGTCTCAAGGACAGAACCCACATGGTTAAAATTGCTGGAGCCATGTCAGACTCCAAACCAGTTACAAGTGGCGTCCCACAAGGCTCAGTCCCGGGACCTCTCTTGTTCGGTATTTATTTCTTGGAGGTACAGGCCAACATGGAAGGACTGTGGCTGACCAAGTTCGCAAATGACTGCAAACTGGGCACCATAATCAACTCTCCAGCCGACACAAGCATCTTCTAAAAGGGCCTCATAGAAACAGACAACTGGTGCCAGAGCCATGGCCTCAAGCTAAACGCTAAAATGTGAATAGTCATTCCCTTTGGCAAAAACAAAGTGCCCACAAATTTCCACATAGGTGGTAATCCATTAAGTACAGAAGAAGTAATTAGGGACCTGGGGACCCAAGTTGATAGCAATCTCTCATTTGACAACCACGTGGCCAAAGTGGTTAGAAAAACATTTTATATAGCCCACCTAATCATGAAGGGATTCACATCTAGATCAGGGGAGGTCATCGTGCCTCTTTACTCGTCCCTCATCAGGCCCATAATTGAGTACAATGCCCCTTTTGGGATGTACCTTACCAGACACCTGCAGCAACTGGAAAGACCCCAAAAGTACCTCACCAAGAGGATCAAAGGGCTTAAACAGATGCCATATGCTTCCCAGTTAAAGAAACTCCAGCTCTACTCAGTGGCATACCGTCTGCTCAGAGGCAATCTGTGCCTGATGTATAAAGCCATGTCCAACCCGGAAGTAATGGACATGCTGCACCTCAGAAAATCCAAATCCCATCGAGCTACACACTCGAGAGACTTGAACCTCAGCACTGAAATAAATAAGACATGCTGGAGGGACAGATTCATAACCCAGAGGCTCCCTTCACTCTGGAATAAAATCCCAGTCCAGGTTAGGCAGAGTCCCTCATTGACTCTCTTCAAGAGGAATCTTGATGAGTGGATGGGAGATCGTAGGTTTACCCCGGGTATCACTTCTGTGTCACTGTTAGACAGAGGCACAGTATACTAACCTCGAAAAAGGGCATAGCAAAATTTATTTAAAATGGGTGGCGAAAGCCAAACACACTCTGGCTAGGCTTATAAATGCCCTAGGGCAGATAGCCTAGTATGAACCTATGAACCTATGAACCTATGAGACAAATCCAGATAGGCAAGATTGCATCAATTTGGACGTGCTGAGGAGAGATGCTGAGTATATTGGCAAAAGGATGGTAAGGATGTAGCTATCAGGTAAGAGCAAAAGAGGAAGGCTTCAGATAAGGTTCTGGAAGTGGAGAGAGAGGACATGCAAGTGATTGGTATGACAAAGCAAGATGCAGAGAACAGGCAGAAATGACAACAGATGATCCACTGTGGCAACCTCTGATGGGAACAGCCAACGGAAAAAGAATGAGATGTTGTAATGTGTCAGTCTTCACAAATTTGGCATGGATTTGCCAGACATAACACAACTCTATGAGTAAATGACTACAAATATGAGTAATACTTATGGTCAGTGTGCATAACACTGGACAGTTACATGGTATGAGCTCAGTATATTACATGCAGTTTAACACATACACATCTGCAAGAGTACTTTACCATGCAAATACCATGTATAGGTCTCTCACATTTCTGAGACAAACAAGTATATCATAGTTGTATTCACAAGTCAGATATGGATATGTATGACATCCCAGTAGTTGGTCTAGCATTGTCGCAGTCAGTATTGTTCAACACATACTCCAGTAGTAGTCATATATGAGCCACCCTTTCCTGGGGTGACTCAGGGGCCTGACATACGATCTATGTCACTGCAGACAGACCCAGATGTTATGGCCATTGGTTCTGATCAGCAATATATCAGGACAGCAAGTCTTGTTGATATATATATATATATATATATATATATATATATATATATATATATATATATATATATATATATATATATATATATATATATATATATATATATATATATATATATATATATATATATATATATATATATATATATATATATATATATATATATATATATATATATATATATATATATATATATATATATGTTAAACTTCCTATTTCCCATTATTACTTACCTACTGCTTATCCATTTTGACATTGCTTATTTTTTCACCAAGTGTAGGTGGTTATATCCTGCTGTTGTTTTCACTGCCCCCCCTCTCTCTCATGGATGCAGGGTGTACATCTGTTTTGCATAAGCAGCAGCTTGCCTTTTTTAGGCAATGCTCATGAGCAGCTGATGGCCTATGCACCAATTGGTGTCCCCCACTTGATAATTGCATGCAGAACAGCTGTGTTGTTATTCATATAGCATATGGCATGGCAACACATTCCTCTAATTGATTACTTCATGTGGGAGTTGGCCCTTTTCCTTGCCAGTGAGGAGAACTTCATGGAGGTGTGTGAACAACAGCATCACAGAGTGCATTTGGAAATACCACTTTCAACCATAACTGTGGGGACAGGCCAACAAAATGGGGGAAAATGTTTCAGACATAGGGACCGAATATAAGTATTGCTGTTGCGCATTTGGATTAATGCTAGTCTAACAGGTTTTGTGTGGACATGGAGTTTCTCCATGATTTTAACTCAGACATTGTTATGTGTTTGACATAACTCTCAGCTGTAGGGCTATCCGCAGCATGGCCAGAGTTTGGACTCCTATGTTTGGTGTGTTCCTCAGACATTTTTTGGTCTGTGGAAAATCAGAAGCATACTCTGGGGATTGCAGTCAGTAACTGCTATTGTCCATTTGTGTTTCTGACCTCATATCCCTGAGAAAAGATATCTTACAACTAACCCTGTTACACCAGCAACTTTCTCAGTTTATAACAGCAATATTTCAAATATGTCCCTGTTTTTGGGCCTCTGTCCCACAATTATGTCAGGCTTTGTCCAGATGTCATGCAGTAAGAGGTTGATAGGTATGGTATCTGATTATTTAGTGGCTTCATTCCTGATATCATCCCAGTGATGTATCAGACTGACAGACATGTTATGCGGGAGAGGCCTTTTATATGAGGGGAAAGCGAGGACATTATGTGGTTCTCTGTACAGTTGAGAGGTCTTTGTATTTCTGGCAGTTGTTGATAGACTGTCAGGGCTGTGTAGCAGTATAGTGTGTATGTTATTTGGCCTGTGTAAGGATGGAGGGTTGATGTATGTGTTATGGCTCCTTTTCTATTGCCTGTACATGCTGCTCCTGTTTCTGGTGGTGTATTGGCTGTATATGTTTGAAGGAGCAGACAGAGACGTGTGCCATATCATGGACAGGCAACATACTACACTATGAATTGGACCAGTATATGTAGGGGGAGTGTGTGAGTGGCAAACATGTTGAGATGTTTTTGTTCACGCAGTCCTTATACTGTACTGCTCCTTTGGCTTACTGGTATGTCACTGTGACTATGGTGGAATTGGTTGTGGGTATGCACTTTCACACTGGTGTCTGTGTTTCAGTGCCTTTACATCACTGTAGTGCCTGATATATTTGCCAATGCATGTGTATTTCCCCCTAGTGAATTTGGGTTAGTGCTGTGTCAGTCTGACTGTAGTCTGGACAATGCTTGATGACATGCTTAGCAGCTGAGTGTAGATTCCCTAATGTGATGTTATGTCCAGATATTTGTAGGATGTACTGTTGTCTGGCCTCCATAGGTGTTGTGCATTTCTGACATATCAGTGGGATGATGTGAGGATTTCAGTCACTAACTAGTGAGAAGTAATTGAGTGTTGGATTTGTGCTATTTCAGTCAATATATGTTAGGACAGACATGAGGGTTTTACTGCAGCAACTGTGACAGCTTATCTACTCCAGTATTTCAGATATGTCCCTATTTTCATGATTTTCTCCCCCCACTTTTTCAGGTTGGTCCATATTCATCGCACTAAGGGGTTCTGAGGCTACCTCTCGAATGTATGGATTGTTGCAGTATGTCCAGGTTTATTGCTCATATTTGTGGTCTGTTCCACAAATTCATTATTTTTATATCCCTGATAAATCACTGTGACGATCTGCAGATTTCAGACAGTAAATGATGACATACAGTTCGGTTTCAGAACTCACATCCTTCAGAACATGTATTCTGCAACAAACCCTGTCACTCTGGCAACATTCTACATTTATAAGAGCAATATTTAAAATATGTCCCTAGTTTGGGCCCATTGTCCCCTCATTTGGACAGCCTTTGGACAGATTTCTTACTGAGAGGTATTGTTGTGAGGTATGACTCCACTACATGCTATGAGTATATATATATATATATATATATATATATATATATATATATATATATATATATATATATATATATATATATATATATATATATATATATATATATATATATATATATATATAGATAGAGAGAGAGATATACTTTTTATATATATTTAGTTTTATATATATATATATATATGTGTGTGTGTGTGTGTGTGTGTGTGTGTGTGTGTGTGTGTGTGTGTGTGTGTGTGTGTGTGTGTGTGTGTGTATCTGTATAAAATGTATGTGTATATCTCTATTTATATTATGTATATATTTTTCCATATATATGCATCTCCATACATATATACATGTGTATATGTATGAATACAAAACCTGACTGATTCTATGGAAACTTTTCCCTACTAGTGAATGCCTCTACTGCATGATATGTATGAAAAAGCATCAGCCATCCTTGCAACTCAAATGGTGTAGTGGTGCATTGCTCAGACTAGGCTGTACAGGGCCCTGTGTTTGAGACTTGGCAAGACTGATTATTTTGTTGCAAGGCAGAACAGCGGCTGATGGAAACAGAGTGATTAAAGCAGTTTTAAACAGTTGTAAGTGGGTTTGTATAATTTTGAGCAATGCTAAGCAATGCCAACACATGGTTAAATGAACATATGCTTAATCTGTTTTGGCTTCACTTAATGACTTTTACCAGTGCACAAATCCGCTTAGCTGAGCTACCTACTGCTTAGCATTCAGGGTTGAGCAATGCTTATACTTGCTAAGCATTGCTAACCATTGCTCACAGTTCATTCTTATAAAATATTTTTATATACATTTCTATATATATTATATTATATTATATTATGATTATAATAATAATATTATAATATTATATCCTTATAATATTATTATATCATATTATATTACATTTTTATATATCTGTTATAAAATATAAAATGTGCTCCCGTTACAGTAGCAAGGGGTGTAACTATACTGTATGGGACACATGTATACATGAGTGGTTTCTCATGTTATATGCACTCACACTTCCATTTTACACCAGCTACACTACTCTGGGTGACAGAAATAACTTACCACATATTTTAATATGAAAATATTACTTTTAACACTGCTTTCCCATGTAAAATTGGATTGCCTGTTGCAGTATCCAAACTTTATATGCCTGCAAACAAAGCTGGAACTCTGACCACTACACTGCCTTCGTTTAGGTATTTGAGCTGTATATTTTTATTTATCTCCTATTGCATATTAATATTATGTTATTATATTAAATGGAGAGTATTGAGGTATTTGGCCATGTCATTGAGGACTGCTGTCATGACATAATGGCATACATTTCAGTTTCAGGCGTGTATTCTTCAGAACATTCATGCTAATGCATAACGTATTTTCTATCAACTTTCTGTCTGTCCTCTGTGGAGATGGGATGACACTGGTGCTCAGGCTGTGGTTTACTGCACTGCTGAATGGGATGCAGCCAGGAATGGTATCAGGCCTATGGAGACCTCTGTTGCCTTTGAGATGGCTTAATGGATCTGCTTCCTGATCATGAGGGGAGGGGGTCAGGTACTGTACATGCACATGTGTACCTATGGGGGGACAGGGGGGTGAAGTTTACACTTCACCTGTCTGCAGCTGGTTGCCTATATCTATGGCATATTTGTATGGTGTGTTATTGACCACCACTACTGAACATATATGTGTGTTGCCTCTGGAATTGCGGACATATGTCTGGAAGGTCTACTGACTGGCCTTGGTGGATGCATCCACTTTGCACTTAAATACAGCCTTAGTGTACATCACCTGTGACCTTATTTGCTTGTGCAGAACAAGGTGACATGGTTGCCCATGAGACACCTGTTCCTTCTTGGCCCGTCCTGCGATTATTTCCACCTATGATGATAGTTGTGTATTGCTGGGGTCCACCACAGACATTCAGCCTACCTTGAGGGGGTTGATGTTGTCCTGTCAGGTATTGCTGAGGCCATACAGCTATGTAGGTGCCCACATAGTATTGTGGTGTGGGCCTGGACACTGCTGCTAGTTCCAACATATAGGACGTCCTTCATGTGGGCCTTGCCCCTTTTCTTTGCCTGTGCAGGGGACATTACAGAGGTGTAGGGGCTACAGCTGTACAGACAGTAGGTGGGAATACCTCACCAGACAGGACATGTGGAGACAGCCCAACAATATGTGGGACAAAGATCCAGAATTCAGTACAGATTGTTTGTCATTAGTGCTGTTATACACACAAAGTGTCGCTAAATTGACAGGGTTCATCTGGACATGCATTTACTGAGTAACTTGACATCTTACAGTGATATTCCTCTGACATAGCTCTCAACTGGCATATTGTCCACTGAGTGGCCAGAGGTTTGCCTGTTATGTTTGGTCAGTTCCTCAAACAACGTCTGTTTTTGTGATGTCAGTAGGATAATGTGGGGATTGCATAAATGTTGACATCCATTGGTGTTCCAGACATCATATCCTTCAAGAATGCTATGTTACATCAACACATGTAACACTGTTATGTGTGATATGTTCCTCTTTCCAGCAACCTGTCCCCCAAGTACATTGTGCATTGTCCAGATGTTCTGCACTACGACTGCACTCCACTTAATTACTGACTGCAAAAATCCACAAGAAACCAAAATGACGAGCAGGAACACAATAAGAGATAGCTTAAAATAAATGAGTGGTTTTATTAAATCCAAATAAAACGTAAGCGCTTTCGGCCAGAGCAATCTCCAGCCTTCATCAGACAAACAGCATGATAGTGTGTATTGCAGCCTTAAATAGTATTAAACAGTTTGTTATACCAATCAAAGCAAAATGCATTCAAAGATTACCCTGTTACCACGGAAACATTAAAGCAGAATTACATATGTAAAATAAATGATGAATTATTTAAGTCGAGTATAAAAGTAATAATACTGAAACTAAACATTTGAAAAGTTTCACATATACTCTATATAAAAATACTATATACATTGCTTCCAATTTGTTGAATAAACAAACAAATGCAAAACATTACTTTAAAAATGAACCAATGGTAAAACCAATTTTACCCTTAAAATATTTCCGAATGAGGCCGGACCCTCTCCAATCTATTTATACATTATTCCAGATGTTAATAGCTGGACATATCTTGCATTAAACCCAAGGTATATATGTATGTTGCACATTATTATAACTCAAGTGATCATATCATCTATTGTATGATAACCACTTGAGCACACATTTAACAGAAAGATTGTCATTTATACCTGGTATAAGATGTGCCCTAGTTCGAATTTGCCACATTAGTTCGTCCATCTCCAATTTAATTTGCCAGGGGCCCCCTCTAATTTTGGGAATCCTTTGTTGCACTATGGCGAAACTGAAAGTGTGGCCTGTACATTCTATAGTATGCTTAGCTAAGGCATTATTTACATCGTGCTTACCTACAGCATACATGTGTTCGTAGATCCTAGTCCTGAGTCTACGCTCCAACTTACCAATGTAAAAAGCTTCACATTGGTTGCAGAGGGCGGCATATACCACTGATTTGGACTCACAGTTGAAAAAATTGTTAGCCCTATATGTCTTATTATTGATAATAAATTGTGTTCCTGCCTTGATAAACTTACATTGACCACATGCACCACATTTGTGCATACCATGTGGTCGATTTGAAGTGGACCTATTAGATGGTCTTTCTAAAATAGTTTTTAGATTTTGGCCCCTCCTGTAAGTTAATTTTGGTCTTGTTCCCAAAATGTTTGAAAGGGTATTATCATGGTTGATAACATCCCAATTTGTATTAATAATTTCCCTAATTTTTAAAAAATCCAAAGAAAAAGTGTGTATAAAAGACACATTATAGTTAACTTTTTCCAAACAGTTGTTCACGATGGAACCCGAAGAAATTGGGATGTCACCTGTTCTAACATTCACCTCTGTTGTGGTTCTAGTCGAAAGTAGGGGCATAAAATAGCCCTCTCTACGTTTGTTAGATACCTCCATAATAATGTTGTTAACTAAATTTATGGGATAACCCCTTGTTAGAAACATGTTCTTAAGTTTGTTGCATTCAGCAAGAAAATCATGGTCATCAGTTACCATGCGTGCTGCCCTTACAAGTTGACCCTTTATTACAGATCTTTTTTGGTAATAAGGGTGGTTACTAGAAAAGTGCAGCAAACTGTTAGAATTACTGACTGCACTCCAGTTATCATCCCAGTGACCCAGCAGATTCCTGGCCATGGTATGTGACAGTGGCCAGGATTTTGGTTCCACACCCTGGAAATTTTGTGGAAATCTGTACATATGACAGTTATGACAGTTATGTATGTCTGACCATTGTGCACAGACTGCCAAGATTATGTAGCAGTGTTGTGTGTAGATGTTTGTTGAGCTGGATAGGGAGAGTAGCAGATGTGAGTGCTATACATCCTTTACCTATCTGACTGTGCATGCTGCTATGGCTGCTGATGGTCTATCAGGTCTGTATGCTTGTAGGGGTGGACTGTAATATGTCCTGTAATACCACAGGATCCCCAGTGCACTGTGATTTTTGGCTAGTATATGTCAGTGTAGTGTGTGACTGACAGTCAGGATATGTCTGTTCAGTTGTTGTACTCTGCAGTTCATTTTGGGTACTGGTATGTTGCTGTGACTGTGGTGCAAATGTTTTACGGTGGACATTTTTCACCACTATCTGCTTTTCACTACAGTTCCATTTCTGTAGTGTATGCTATATTTGAATATACATGGGTAATTGCTCAGAGATGATGTGGGGGAGTGTTGTGTTGGTCTTACTGTGCTTCATAGGGTGCTGCATGACATGTTTGGCAGTTGTTAGGGGATGTCCATTCTGTTACATGACTGTGGCCTAGACACTGTCCAGATGCATGGCTCATATGTTTGGTCTGTTGCCCACACAGTCATTGTCATTGGCTAATCAGTAGGATGCGTTGTGGAATGCAGACAGTGTCTAGGCCTCTGGACAATGTAGATGTATGACCAAGGTAGTTAGCACTGCTAAACCCAGGCCTGTCAAATGTGTCTATGACTGTATGTGTTTATCAATGTATATATGACAGTATGTCATACTATGTATTGTTCATTAACACCCAGTACATCCCCATTACCATACTGTACAAGGGCTTGTGGTGTTCTTCACTTAACAGGAAACTCGGGACACACCTCATCCTAAAAGCTCTGTGGTGTGTACAATTAAGGCCAAACACATATGTAGAAATAAGTACCTAAGTAGGGGTTCTACTCTTAGTGTTGCCAAGTAAGTGTGTGTGTATATGAAGAGATCAACATCAGTTTGCAGAAAATATATGTTCCAGGAGATTATTTGTCTGAGAACTAACTGGCAAAATGTAACATTTCAAATCAATTCTCTTGTGGAAATTCATTCCATCAAAACTAGTAGTGAATGTGTAAATGCCCTCTTCCCCACTGTACAGTGATACTGGAGTTAGTATAGATAGTTGGTTGTGGTTGTTATGGGCACAGCCACCCACATTAGGGTTATTGTTGTGCATATTCCCCTGCTTAGTGTGCTGTTATACTGTACAGTTTATGTTAAGAGGTTAAGTAGTTGTTAATCACACTATGTGTGGTTCTACACCACCCCACACCCTCCAAAGTGGGAGACTGTGCCCCCCACACCAGCACACCTATGTTTACCAACTCCAGGGTTGCACTAAATTAGAGAAGAGGACATATACCCTGCCAGTACCATTGTCAGTGCCATTAAACCGGCAGACTGATTATTTACTGATGTGATGTTTTGGCTATTTGGTCATGGTGGAATTACATAGGCCAAAGTGAGTTCACTGCAAAATGGAGTACATCCATGTGTACAGTATTCTCTGTGTATTGCATCAACACCAAAGCTTGTGTGTGTGTGTGTATTATTCACAAACATTTGGTGTGTGCCACCCAGTACACTTACCATTGTCCACTGTAGAAGAGCTGCTGACATCAGCCACCATGCACTCACCTGTATACACCCTTCAGACCTATCAGTCATGTGGCACATTTAGTAACTGTTATACAGATCTGTTACTTGTGCTCAGCTGTACCTGGGATATGACACAGTCAATGTGTCACCACAGTGCCATACCCCTTGTACAAACAGACAGCATACCAACATCCTGCTGACACATAGACACCTACAACACAAACAGAATACATTAAGGAGACCACAATCAGTCAGTGTTAATAACAGCTATAATGCATCATGGCTGGACAGCTACACACCCTGACGTGTAAGCATTAGACATTCCAGCTGAGAACACGTTAAACAGCAGTACATTGCTAAACCTTAGTACCTTCACCCTGTGCATCAGAACCATATTAGCATGTCCCTGCATTAATGGCATGGATGACAGGGATGTGGCATATGTATCATCATATGCATAGGATGTGTTGTGGGTTTGACAGAGGATTAGGCTGAGCCATTTGCTTGACATCATGTGTGTGTGTTAGGGAGTTCTTTATTAAATGGGCTGTGCATATGTGTGTGTGTGTGTGTGTGTGTGTGTGTGTAGGTATGGAGGTGCCCTAGCAGTGTTGGTGAAGTGTGTGTGTGTATGTATGCACACAGTTCCGTCATGTGGCTGCCCTATACAGGAGTTTGTTGGACAGCTGCATACCGTACATGGCGGGATGTACAGTTCACTGTGTCCAGCCATGGACATGGGAACTGTGCCTGCCAGGGGTTCCACAGGCACTACCAGGTAGAAGCCCAGATATGGTACTCTCCCCTGATGATGACAATTGTCTGCTGGATCCGTGTCCCTGTTGTGACTGGCCAGGACCATGTGCATGGTGCTTGCTGCATTGTGGTGTGGACAGCACCCCCCTGCAATCCTGGTACTGGTACTGCCACTATGGGAGCAGCTGTGAGTTGTTGCACGTCCACATAGACCTCCACCTGTTGGTGTTGCTGACCTACGTCCATGTGGCTGACACCCAACTCCCACAATATGCTCTAACACAGACACCACACAGTCGAGGATTCCCACCATCACACCGAACCATCTATCCAGGACCTCTGCAAAATAATGGTGGGCACCTGCAAGATCATGGATGTTGTCAAGTACAGCAGAATGAGTAGCCCTTTGGAGCCTCAGATTCTGTCTGGTGTAACGTTCCATACATGCCTGTGCCTCCATGATGGCCCAAAGCATGCATTTGGTGACACCTGCTGTGGCACTTCTGCCAGGGACATGATTGCCAACAGCCCTCCTAAGAGCACACCTGTACATCTGCCTGTGTGGTAACTCGATGGTCATCTAGCTATGGGTGCTGAGTACAGACACACTTGCCATAGTCCCCATACTGTCCTCTCATCTGCTTGTACAGATTTGTCTGTTTTTTGGCTTGATTCCTGAGTAGTTGATATCGTTGCCTATTTTGTGGTGAATTGTCTTTTTCCCATTGTTTCCAGGCTTTGTCTCTGGATTTTAATAAGGCTCTAGTATCCGTGGTAAGCCATAGAGCATAATTTGTTTTTGCCCTAATTTTCCTGATGGGTACAATAGTATTAAGGACATTGATAAATGTGCTATTAAAGTAGTCAACTGCTTGGTCTAATGCTAGGGAAAGAAGTGGTTTCCAGTTACATAGTTTAAGTAAACTAATCTCACTGGATATTCACATCCCGACTCCACCCCCTGCCCTGAAAACCACAGTAAAAAACTTCTCTAAAGCAAATTTCACACTCCTCAAAACCGAGGTGGAATCCTTCAAAGCCCCCGAGCCTATGGAAAATACGGCCCAGACCGCAGAATCCTTTATAAATGCATTCTATGAACACCTTCAGGAATGCATGGATCATGCAATCCCTAATAAAACCAAGACCCATCCTCCAAAGGCAGACGTCCTGTCTGGTGGACCCCAGCCATAAACAAACTATACAATAGAAGGAGGAAGCTACTACATGATAGAGCAAAATTCCAAAAAGGGAAGGCATCTCTGATCAGTATTAGCAAAAAACTACGGGCACTCATAAAATCGTCTAAGGCCAGCTTCGAGAGAAAAATTGCACAGGACACTAAGGATAATCACAAGGCTTTCTTTAGTTATGTTAGGAACCTGGGTGGGAATTCCCAGATATGCTCAGTATTAGTCCAAAATGACAAAAAATACACCGAACCCACAGACATTGCCAACATCCTAGCTGACAGGCTCAACGCAAACTCCCCCCCCCCACCAACAGGGCAAATATCTATCCCAGCAGAGTGCTGCCCCCCTGACATCTCAGATGATCAGGTAAGAGATGCCCTCTCCAAAGCAAAAAACACAGCATCAATGGGACCAGACGGTGCCTCAGGCTGCGTCCTACATGAACTCCAAGAAGAGCTAAACCCAAACATAAAACTACTGTTCAATCTCAGCCTTACTACAGGATATGTACCCAAAGAGTGGCGTACAGCAACAGTGGTCTCTCTCCACAAAGGTGGTGCCTCGGTGGATCCTGGAAACTATCGCCCCATAAGCCTGACTAGCTTGGTCTGCAAAACTATGGAAAGGATCATCATGGACCTCATAAATAAAGATATTGGGGACCTACAGACACTGGATCCTACCCAGTTCACCTTTGTTAAGGGCAGATCCTGCCTCTTAAACCTGTTTGATTTCTTTGAAACAGTCACCAAGGCCATTGACGAGGGGAAGGTGGTCCATACAGCCTACCTGGACCTCGCAAAAGCCTTTGATACAATACCCCACTCGGGCATTATAGATAAGCTCACCAGCTTAAATATAAACCCCTATGTCACTAGATGGGTTGCAAACTGGCTGAAGGAGAGAACCCACATGGTTAGAATTGCTGGAGCCATGTCAGACTCCAAACCAGTTACAAGTGGCATCCCACAAGGCTCAGTCCTGGGACCTTTCTTGTTTGGTATATATTTATCGGAGGTACAGGCCAACACGGAAGGACTGTGGCTGACCAAGTTCACAGACGACTGCAAACTGGGCACCATAATAAACTCTCCAGCCAACACAAGCATCCTCCAAAAGGGCCTCATAGAAACAGACAACTGGTGCCAGAGCCATGGCCTCAAGCTAAATGCCAAAAAGTGTATAGTCATCCCCCTTTGGCAAAAACAAAGTGCCCACAAATTACCACATAGGTGGTAATCCATTAAGTACAGAAAAAGTAATTAGGGACCTGGGGACCCAAGTTTATAGCAATCTCACATTTGACAACCACGTGGCCAAAGTGGTTAGAAAAACTTTTTATATAGCCCACCTAATCATGAAGGAATTCACATCTAGATCAGGGGAGGTCATCGTGCCTCTTTACTCATCCCTCATCAGGCCCATAATTGAGTACAATGCCCCTTTTGGGATGTACCTTACCAGACACCTGCAGCAACTGGGAAGACCCCAAAAGTTCCTCACCAAGAGGATCAAAGGGCTTAAACAGATGCCATATGCTGCCCGGTTAAAGAAACTCCAGCTCTACTCAGTGGCATACCGCCTGCTCAGAGGCGATCTGTGCCTGACGTATAAAGCTATGTCCAACCTGGAATTAATGGACATGCTGCACCTCAGAAAATCCAAATCCCATGAGCTACGCGCTCGAGAGACTTGAACCTCAGCCCTGAAATAAATAGGACATGCTGCAGGGACAGATTCATAACCCAGAGGCTCCCTTCACTCTGGAATAAAATCCCAGTCCAGGTTAGGCAGAGTCCCTCATTGACTCTGTTCAAGAGGAATCTTGATGAGTGGATGGGAGATTGTAGGTTTACCCCGGGTATCACTTCTGTGTCACTGTTAGACAGAGGCACAGTATACTAACCTCGAAAAAGGGCATAGCAAAATTAATTTAAAATGGGTGGCAAAAGCCAAACACACTCTGGCTAGGCTTATAAATGCCCTAAGGCGGATAGCCTAGTATGAACCTATGAACCTATAAGTGTAGTGCTTAGTTCCTGGGGATTTAAGTTTCACTCATCTCTAACTTGTCTATAGGTTCATAGGTTCATAGGTTCATACTAGGCTATCTGCCCTAGGGCATTTATAAGCCTAGCCGGAATGTGCTTGACTTTCGCCACCCATTTTAAATTTATTTTGCTATTCCCTTTTTCGAGGTTAATATACTGTGCCTCTGTCTAACAGTAACACAGAAGTGATACCCGGGGTAATTTGCAGACCTTCCAGGTATGCAAAATAAAACTAATTTTGCTGTCATTATAGATATATTCACATGGTTCATAGGTTCAGATATTATTGCTAGGCTAATGGCACACAATCCTTTACAAGCATAGCCAATAATACCCAGGATATGACAATATTATATTTAATTTTCCAGATATGGAATAGGGTCGTATCAGGGTAGTAGGTCTTTGGGTGCTGAATCCCTGAGTCATTTTACAGACTAGCTCTGTTCATAAGGGAAATGGGCAGTATCGCAGGAGTGAATTTACATTTCCCCCTCCATTTATCCAAATTCTTTTTGGAGACAGTAAATGGCATGCTTTGTTTTAAGAAGTTCATTTCATAGATGAGGTAACCTTTGGCATACAAATCTGTCTCTCCAGCAAGTTCTGTTAGAGTCACAAAGAAGGTTCAGGTCCATGGAATGCATCAATTTCTATAATTTTTTCTTGTGAATATGTGACATTTTCATTAGGGCTGGATCAGAGAATGCCTTGTAGGTCAGGCATAAATCTCCTCTAAATAAACAATATGGGATGGAGTAAAAGGATATGGTCTTTAGTCAGTCTACATAAGACGTGTGTCTTACACTTTGTATTTTTAGTGAGATACCTCTGTGACCACTCCAATTGTTCTAAGTGCCTGGTTAGGTACATGCAGAAGGGAACATTGTACTCGATTATGGGACTTATAATGGATGAGTACAATGGCAGTATGACTTCCTTTGATCTTGATGCCATGCCTTTACTTATAAGTTGAACCATACAGAAGGATTATCTCACTATGTAGCTACCTGGTGGTCAAAATTTAGTTTAATATCTATCATCTGTGTTCTGTGGGCCCTCACCACTGAGTCTATTTTTAGGGGTAGGCAAACAATATTATAATTTACAGGGATATCTGATTTAGCAAAGGGTATGATTATGTATTTTATAGCATTCAGTCTCAGGCCATGTTTTGGCACCAGTCATTTGTTATTTTTAGGCTTGTTTGCAGTATGTCAACATCATTTGGGGATTCAGTCATTACTTCCAGCTTACAGCCATCAGTAAACTTGGTGAGCTTGAGGCCCCCGATATTGGCCTTCACTTCAGAGAAGTATATATCAAACAGGAGGGGTTGCAACACTGAGCCCTTTGGGACACTGTTATTAACAAGTTTATTATCAGAAGTGGATGCACCTATCCAGAAAACATGTGCCCTATCAGTGAGCTAACTGGATATCCATCTGAATATGTAGTGACTTATGCCTAAGTCAGTAATTTTATCTATGATCCCTGAGTAGAGGATTGTGTCAAAAGCTTGGGCCAAGTCAAGATAAGTGACGTGTACTTTTTACCATCATCTATGGTCCTGGTGACGTTTTTGAAGAAGCCCACCAGACTGAGCAGGCAATATCATCCAATATCCCACTAGAATAGACAAAACGACCAAAAACAATTAAACTCTTGACTAGATTTTAACAAACAGGCCAACATTAAGCAGTCAGTCTGGATGCCTTCCTGATAGTCTAAGTGACCACCTCACAACTTTTGTAATACGACATTGCACTATCAAGAAAAGCCCATCATTTACCAGAGAATAAGAACCAAGAAAAACTTCATCCAAGCCACCTTTATTAATGCACTAACTGGTCTCCCCTTAAAGACCTCAACCTTAACAAAGCTGTACAGTACAACTCTACCTTTCTAGATATCCTAAATTCCCTAGCCCCTCCCAGAACCATCAGGGTAAAATCCAACTATGCTCCCTGAATGAGTAAAGAGACTAGATCTCTTCTGAAATCCAGAGACAAGGCCTGGAGCCAATGGCACAGAACCCCTTCCCAAACAGACAGACAGATATATCTTGAACTCTGTAACAAATCAAAAAAATATGTTCAATTAGACAAAATTAACTATTACCACAATATATAAGCCAAATACCAAAATAACTCCAAAAAATTCTGGACAACTATTAATAATATTCTTCAACCTGGAAAATCTGGAACTCCCACCCCTACTACAACTGATAACTCCCTCAATATTGCCACAGCTTTAAACAAATTCTTCACCAAATACATCCTTGCTCTAGCTAATGCACAAAACTCTCCAACGCTGGACCAACTACCCAAGTACCATAATGATATCATAGGCTTATCATTACAACCCATCTCTACTGACTTTATTAAGAAGCTGCTGAAGAAATTAAAACCTACCACCTTAGCTGCTGACAGGCTACCAGCAGAATTCCTAAATATAGCTGCTGATGCCCTTGCATATCCTATGTCCACTCTTATCAACCGTTCGATATCCGAACATTTAGTTACAGACATCTGGAAACTCTCATACATTATACCTCTCCACAAAGGAGGTAATTCAAATGAGTTAACTAATTATCACCCCACAGCAATTCTCACACCACTCTCCAAAATATTAAAAAGATGTATACACAGTCAACTCATGTACTACTTCAACACTCACAACCTTTTCACAAATACTCAACATGGCTTTAGGCCTAACCACAGCACCACAACTGCACTTATGCCATTTACCCACACAGTTAATAATTACAGAAATAATGGCAACTATGTCTCCCCAGTCTTTCTTGACCTCTCCAAAGCTTTTGATATGGTCAACCATAACAAGCTGATAAACTCCCTCTCTGAACTAAATCTTAGTAACACTACCCTGTCTTGGATCGAAAGGTATCTAACAGGTAGGCAGCAAGCAGTTCTATGGAAGCAAGAACTCTCTCCACTACTATCACCTGTCACTCTAGGAGTGCTCCAAGGTTCCATCCTTAGACCTTTACTCTTTTCTGTCTTCACTAATATCTCCATACTTCCACTCTAGAAGCCTCAGTCATCCAATATGCGGATGACTTAACACTAATTGGCTCTTCTCCTTCCCTTCAAGAACTACAAGCCCAAACACAAGCCTCTTTCCTCTCCATGGAAAAATGGCTTATCAGCTCCCAATTATTGCTTAACCCTAAGAAAACCAACCTTCTCATTTTTCACCCTACTAAGCACTCCTCTCCTCCTCCACCCTCATTTGCTATCCTTTCTAATGACAAAACAACCATCTCTCCAGCCACATACACCAAACTGCTAGGTATAGAAATAGATTGCAGCATGAAATTTGGTACTCATATCTCACTCACCATAAAGAAAGTACACAAAAACTGGGGGGACTATATAGAAATAAAACATTCCTCACAAACAGTACCAGAGCCAAAATAGCGCAAACCCATATCATCTCCATACTACTATATGCCTCTCCCATCCTCACCAATATCAGAAAATCAGACATATCCAAACTCGACACCTGATTTAACAAAATTGCATGATTTGCCACCGACAGCCCTTACAAAACCAATCACTGTTTGGCCCTTAAACAACTCAACTGGCTAGAACTCCCCTATCTCCTTCTTTGCAACCAACTCATATTAACCTATAAGATACTACACTACCCCGAGAAAAACCCTGCATTACAAATCTTAGTACACTCTCATACCAGTACTAGAGCTCTACACTCCAATAATTAACCACTTCTACAGGACATAAAATCTAATAACCTTGCTGGCCCTCACTCTATCCTAACTATATTGCAAAAAGATGGAACTCTCTGCCCATGAACATAACAGCAGCTACATCCCTATCTCGGTTCAAGAAATCTCTTAAAACATACTTCCAAACTAACTGAGTTTGCCAGTGTGACACCCCAGGTTAATTCTACTCCATCTTATCCTGGCTCCTCCTATTTTAAAGCTCCTCCCACATACCCTTTTTCTATACTACTCTTTTCTTCTTAATCTCCATTTTCTTAACTCACTCTTCTTCTCATCTCCTTTACCACCTCCCAATCATGATTATTATGAATGCTGTACATTATTGTACCATACTAACTACTTTATGTACTGAAGAACACCTCACTGAAAGATCCTAGTTTAATTTTGTTTTTGCTTTCTTCTTAAATATGAATATGTTATCCTTATCAGTTGTTGAATTATTGAATAATCCTAGCTTAATTTGGTTTTGCTTTATTCGGAAACTTGTATATAGGTTCATAGGTTCAAAGGTAGGTACTAGGCTATCGGCCCAAGGGCCTAAGTAATCCTAGCCAACAAGGTTCCCTGGCTTACACCACCCAAGAAAGTTAATTTCCTGTACCCCTGTCGAGCAGAGTTACAGAAGGGATCCCCGTGGTGTATTTCCTATTTCCCATCCACTCATCAAGATTTTTCTTGAAGAGTGCTAATGAGGAACTTTGTTTGACATAGATGGGTAGCTTGTTCCAGAGTATAGGAAGTCTCTGGGACAGGAATCTATCCCTCCAGCATGTCCTGTTTATTGTGGTGACAAGGTTTGGGTCCCCTAGAGCATGTAGCTTGGAGGGATTGGGATTTATTTAGGTGTAGCATGTCCAAAAGCTCTGGGTTTAACATAGATTTACATGTAAGGCAGAGATCTCATCGGAGTAGGCTATATGCTACAGAATAAAGCTGGAGTTTTTTGAGACTGTCAGTGTAGGGCATCCATTTGAGGTCAGTAATCCTCTTTGTGAGGTACTAGTCTGGCCTTTCCAGCTACTTCCGATGTCTTGTGAGGTACATTCCAAAAGGGGTGTTGTACTCTATAATGGGACTAATGAGTGCCGAGTAGAGGGGAACAATGACCTCTTTTTTCCAAGATGAGAACCCTTTTCTGATGAGGTGTATCACATAGAAAGATTTCCTGACTACTGGGCAATGTGATTATCAAAGGGGAGACTACTGCCCACCTGGGTCCCAAGGTCTCTTATCACACATTCGGTGTTAAGTAGACTGACATTTATGTGATAGTTCATGGGTACAGAGTTTTTACCAAAGGGGATGACAATGCACTTTTTTGGAATCTGAGCTTGAGGCCATACCTCTAACACCAGGCATCTGTCTCGGTGAGGCTCTTCTGTAGGATGTCCACATTATTTGAGGACTCGACTATGGCTCCTAGTTTGCAGTCATCTGTGCCAGAGGCCTTCTGTGTTAGCCTGTACTTCAGAGAAGTAGATACCAAACAGTAGAGATCCCAGGACTGAACCCTGTGGTACTCCACTTGTTACTGCTTTGAAGTCAGATTTGGAGTCTGCAACTTTTACAGTGTGGGTTCTGTCAGTGAGCCAGTTGGCAACCCATCTTGTGATGTAGGGATTTATACCTAGTTTAATGAGTTTAGCTATAATTCCAGAATGGAGGATGGTGTTGAAAGCCTTGGTGAGGTCAAGATAGGCTGTGTGAACCACCTTACCCTCATCTATAGCTTTGGTGACTGCCTCAAAGAATTCGATCAGGTTTAGAAGCCATGATCTGCCTTTCACAAACCCGAATTGGGTGGGGTCCAGAGTTTGGAGGTTACCAATGTCTTTGTTTATGAGTTCCATGGTGATATGTTCCATGGCCTTGCAGACCAGGCTTGTCAGGCTAATAGGGCAATAGTTCCCTGATTCAGTGGTGGCTACCCCTTTGTGGAGTGGGATAAATGATGCTCTGTGCCATTCAGTGGGCACAAAGCCTGACGTGAGACTATGATTGAACATGGTGCTTAGGTGGGGAGCCAGTTCATTCTGAAGTTCATGTAAAATGTAGCCTGGAATGTTGTCCGGTCCCATGGATGCTGTGTTTTTGGTTTTGGAGAGTGCAGCTTTTACCTGCATAGATGTGATTACAGGGACTCTGCATTTTTCCTGTATGGATGTGGGCCCTTTAGTGGGTGAGAGGGGGGTAAAGTTAGCATTGAACCTATCTGCCAGGATGTTGGCAATATCTGCTGGTTCTGTAATTGTTGTGCCATTGTGCTGTAACTCAGAGAAGATCTGGGAGTTGCCATTGAGATTCTTGACATAGCTATAGAAATCTTTATGGTTGCCCTTAGAATCAGTGGCGATTTTGTTTTCGTAGCTAGCTTTGGAGGATCTTATAAGGGATCTCTTATTGAGGCTGACCAGGGAGCTCCTCCACTCATGGTATTTTACTCTCTTTTGCAACAGTTTCTTCTTTCTCTTGTACAGTTTGTTTATGGCAGGGAACCATCAGATTGGCTTCCTTTTTTTGGAGGATAACATCTTGGTTCTGTTTGGGATAGGACGATCCATGCACTCGTGTAAGTGCTTATAGAGTGCATTTGTGTAGGATTCTGCAGTCGTAAATGTATTGTCTATCTGCATGGGTGTCATGAAGTTTGGCACTTATGTCTTAAGAAGCATGAAGTTGGCTTTGGAGAATTTTTTTACCTTGGTTTCCTTAATGGTGGGTGGGGGCAGGATGTGGATATCTAGGGTGATTAGCTTATGGTCAGATCTGACCAACGAGGAGTTGACTTCAGGTGTGGAACACTGGTCACTCATGTTGGTAATGACTAGGTCTAGGATATTGTTGCCCCTGGTAGGGGTGTGGATAATTGGAATTTATGAATTCCAGAAAGAGTTGAGCAAAGGAGTTGGTATATGAGTAGTTTTCCCAGTTAATGGTGGGGTAGTTGAAATCGCCCATTATTAGGATGTTTGGTTGAACCATAATATTTTCCAGTAGATTAAGAAAAGAGGAGTGGGAATCCTGAGGTATGATGGGGGATCTGTAGCAAGCTACAACTTGGATTGCAGTTTTGTCCAGAGTTAATTGCACTTGGATAACCTTGGATGGATTATGCTGCGCAACTAGCCTGGAGGTGTGGATATCCTTAATGAATATGGGCACACCTCCTCCTTTGGTGTTCTAGTCCTGGTTAGATGGCCGAAAAGTGTGGTATGAGTTATAACCTGTTAATGCAAGGGTGCTCTCTAGAGCCTTGAACCAGGTCTCAGTCACTGCACAGATATCAATGTTCTCCATTTTAAGGAGTGCCTCAAGTGAGACTTCTAGCATTGAGTAGCATTACCCTCAGTTTTTGCTTGCCTGTTCCTGTTACAGTGGTGAATTTGTCATTTGAGTCTTGCCTAAAAAAGGCACTATAAGGGCAGCAAGTCCCTTAGCCAGTATCTGGAATCCCAGGGGCGACAGGTGCAGTCCATCTCTGGCAAAGCATTGTGGTCTGTCAACCATGTTGTCCCAGGCAGACAGATACTGGATCCCCTTAGAATGACACCAGAAGCATAGCCAATTGTTGAAGTTAATCATTGTGTCCTTGTACTGTGGTATAATTCGGGGCAATGGCAGGATGCTACTCAGGGCTAGGGTCATACCTGCCTGGGCTACAAGATCAGATAGCTCTTTCATGTCTATTTTCATGTAGTCCAGGGAGGTACATGTGTGGGTTATGTGGCGGATCCTGGCACCTGTCAGGTCGCTGACAGTAACCTTCTCCTTGTTTAGCCTGGTGAGTGGGACATCAGTGTGCCTGACTATAGAGTCCCCTATTACTAGTGTGTTGGGTACGTTGTTTTGTCTTATGAGCTGTGGTTTATTGGCAAACTGAGTCTGTGGGCTATGTATCATTTGGGTTGTGTTGGGGGGTGGAGGTTGCTTGCGTTTCTGCTTTGGAGGTCTCTGTTGCTTGAGCAGATTACTATTGAGAGTTTCTATGAACGTTTTTGTGTTTCTATGTTTGGATTTTGGTGGTGTAGATTTAGTGGGACTATGTGATGAGTGTGGTGTTGTGCAAGTGTTTACCTTCTCCACTTGACTGTCAAGTTCAGTCTTAGTTGGAGAGAGCTTAACCTCCAGTTTGGCTAGATAAGTGCATCTCTCACAGATTGTGGTGTTGGCTGGTAGGAGGAGAGGGTTGTCTGTGTACATGAGGCAATTGCTACTTTGCCCCAAGATGCCCAGATAGAGAGGGGAGAACACTGGGAGCTGACCCTTGGACATGCCTGAATAAAAAACTACTTTCCTCTAGACAAGTGAGGAAACTGAGTATAAGAGCTGATTTTCTCTAAGCAAGTGAGGAAAGTAATTACAAAAACTGTTTTACTCTAGGTAAAGAGGAAAGTTGAGTGTTGTAGTAATTTGTAGCTTATCTAGTGCTAACAAGTTCTGAACAAGTTCTTGAACATGAATAAGCAAATTCAAGTGCTAAAACTAAGAATCTGTACCTGGATCTTGTCGTAGATAGGCTACCTAGTGCATACCACTCCCACTGATAATCTAGAATGCTTCCCTCCAACAGAGAAAGGCTTGGGGGGCTCAGAAGCTTACAAACAGTCCTGGATACAGCAAATCTGTATCTGGACTAGACTAGTTACAGGAAAGATGGGAAACAAGTGCAAACACGAGCTTTTAAACCAGGAAGTTAAATGAGATGGAAAAACTGCACAAACGGCCAATAAACTACAATTTCTGGGCCAGAAACCACATGTAATCCTTATCAATTGTTGAATTAATAACTTGTAATGTTAAGGTAGCTTTTCTTCCCAGGCCTCTGCTGAAAAAATACTTGTGTCTAGTCGGACTTTCCCTGTTACCAAATGTAAAATAAAAAATAAAATAAAATAAAGACCTCCCACTGACAAAGCCAAATTGGGTCTGGTCCAGTTTCTGGAGAGTTCCTATGTCTTTACTGATTGGGTCTGTGATAATTCTCTCCACGGCCTTGCAGATAAGACTGGTCAAGCTTATGGCTCTGTATTTCCCTGGGTCATTTGAGGGGCCCCCTTTGTGCAAAGGGAAAACTGTTGCAGTCCTCCATTCCTCTGGGACAAAAATTGTCTTGAGGTTGTAGTTAAAGACTGTTTATAGTGGCCCTGATAGATTATGTTTTAAGCTATTTAAGAAGCATTGTGAAATGTTGTTGGGACCCATGGAAGCTGTGTTTTTGGCTTTAACGAATGCAGTAAGGACCTGCTCCCTCATACTGACTGGTAGGGTGATGGTTGTGGGTATTTCTTTGGGTGTGGTAGGAGGTAATGGGTGGGAGAAGTTTGAACTGAACTTGTCAGCCAACAGGTTTTCTATACTTTCAGGCTGGGTGTAAATGTTGCCATTTATGATTAACCTTGGCACTTTGCTGAGCATTTCCCCTGAGGTTACGAGCATAATTAAAAAAAAAGTCTTATGGTTATCTTTCAGGCTATCTTTGCTTTAAGTTTGCTTTGGAAGATTTGACCAGCTCTCTAATTTGTTTTTTAGACTGGTTAGTGTCTTTTTGCACTGATTTGTCCGTTCCATCTTGGCTTTGGAGAGGACTTTTTTCCTTTTGTTGAATAGCCTATTTATGCTAAGGGTCCACTAGAGTGGTTTATTTTTGCCAGTGATCATAGTTTTGACTCAGACAGGTATTGCCTCCTCTATGCAGCTATGAATGTGGTTGCACTATGCTTTTGTGTACAGCTCAGAGTAGGCCTCAGTGTCATCCAGTTTTGGAGGGCTTGGAAGTTTAATAACCTGTCACTCAGTTTGAGGTAATTGGCCTTAGCAAAGTTCTTAACAGGCTTGGAGTATAATAGGAATTCTAGGTTAGTTCTAATACTAAAGGAGATCATTCTGTGGTAAGATCTTACCAGGGAGGAGTTAATGCATGGGAGGGAGCAGCATTCCCCGATGTTTGTGAATACTAGGTTTAGTGGGGAGATAACTAGTTGCTCCATGGTGTTTGCATTGCTGAAGTTCAAAAACATCTGAACAAGTGAATTATGGGTCATATAAGTCATCCAGTTTATGGAGATGTAGTTGAACTCACCCATAAGCATGGTGTTAGGCTGAAAGTTTAGAAATTCCCATTAGGTTTTAGTAGGAGGTGTGGTTTCAAGACTCATTTTAGGGGATCTGTAGCTAGCAAGGATAAGCTAGGGGGTCATACCTATGGTTAGCTGGGCATGGAGCAGCTCAAGTGAGTCACATTGTTGGACCAGCCTAGCAGTATATTTGTCCTTCATGAACACTGGCCTCCTATCTTTGTTTTATCCTGAGCTGAGGAGTAGCAAAATGTGTGAAAGGTATTGTAGTCTTTGATAGCTGTGGTGCTTTCTATAGTTCTGAACCATGTTCCCGTGACTGCGCATATGTCTGCATTGTCCGGGGTTAGGAGTGCTTCCAGGGAGTGCAATTTTTTATTTAAACTCCTAGCATTGAGCAACAGTACCTTTCAGTAGTCGTTAGTCATTTTGTTATGTTGGAGGGTTTAACAATTTGGCACACCTTAAAAGAGGCACTACTGGGGATAGATAAAGTTTTTGTCAGTATCTGGAAGCCAAGTGATGACAAGTACAAACCATGTCTGGCAAAGCATCATGGTCTGTCGATCATCTCTCCCAAGGCTGACAGATACTGGATCTGCTTGTTGTGACACCAGAAACATAGGCAATTATTGAAGTCAGTCATATTTTGCTGGTACTGTGGCATCACCATTGGTGAAGTTAAGATGCTATTCATGGCTAGATTCATACCTGCTTGGGACTCATTAGTCATTTACACTCACATGGACTGTGACCATGTCATACTGGTACTTGTGATTTAAAGACCTAAGTGCATGCATGATCAGGTGGATCCTGGCTCCAGATGGACAGGTCACTCTAATCTTCTCTTTGCTTAGCCTTGTAAGGAGGATGTCAGTATGCCTTACAATGGAATCCCCAATAACTAGAATGTTTGGCTGTGTGGTGTGTTGCCTTATGGGGCTGGAAATGAACTTGTATGATTTTCAGAGTTATGTGTTGTGTGAGGTATTGTCTTTTCTGAGTGTGTGCAGGGCCACTGAGAGATGCTTTTAGGAGGTCTTGGAGGTTTGGGTAGATTACAAATGAATACCTCTGTATACGTGGGTCTGTGTGTTTGCTCCTCAGTGTTGGTAGTCAGTGTTTTGGATGTAACGCTAATAATCTGGTTTGCATTTTTCATGTATGTACGTAAGAGCTTTACCTCCAATGATATTGTGTATCTACATCTCTCATACACTTGTGTTTGTGTGTTCTAAAATTAAATGGTTGTCAGTGAACATGAGGAGTTATACTATGCATATTGCATATATCTTCTATGTCTGCTTTATCTGGAGTCAGCAATAAGTGTGAATAAGACAACACAGCAAAAGAGACAGAGGAGGATGTTTCGGGGAAATTCAACTGATCAGTAGATATACATATGAAATGATTCATCGTCTACAGATGTAAAGTTCTGTTTTTTGTGTCATTCGCACTATGATACTTATTACCTTTGTTTCCTCTCCTTTCTTGACATATAGGGACATCTGGTTCTCAGTGTGCAAGTATACCTGCCCATGGTAAACACATCGCTTTTATTGTTAGTGTGCATATGGTAACTATTACAGTTTAACATACCTATCATATAACAAAGGTTTGATCAATTTCATTCCCTATTTCTCTCTGGAATGTCTATTGCTTGTTATCATAGATGATCCTGCCAGTGGTACTGTGGAACTCATACCAACTAATGTCAGAGTATCGATAGCATCTGATGATGAAGATGAAGAGGCACAGACTAGGGGTGCAGAAGGCCAATCTGACACTGTGGTTGTGGCTCCTACATTTCTGTCTTATATTTCAGACACAGTCAATATGCCTATGCATACCCATTCCATGGAGACCTCTAATATAGGACAGGTTGAGGGTGATACAGTTGGTCAGGGTAGTGTGGTTACTCTGGCTGCAGAGCTGGTTGATTCTTCCCATAGCCACTGTGATGGTGAGGCATCGCACAGAAAGATAGGTAGTGGTCTGTTGCTCACTCTCCTCTTGATGCTGTTGTATCATTGGGTGCCACCAGACACATGTGTAAGGCTGTAATGGAGGCACGGGCACATCCTTTGCCTCTTAGCCAGACCCAGGGCATACTGTACACTCTTCCATCTGCCAGCATTTTCTGCAGCTGGTGGTTCTTTCACAAACTCCTCATCTGTATCTGCTGCTGCTGGCCCTGCCTGTGGTCCTTGAAACTGGGGTCTGCCCCTTGCTTTCATTGTTGAATCTGTTTTCTAAAAGTTATATTGTATAACATACTATGGACTATGGGTATTTGGGTGGAGGTGCCTGGGTCTTACTGCAGGGCACCTCCTGATGTATCTAGACACCTGAACCTTGACTTGAGCAAGTCAAAGACATATTGTATGGTATTCCTGGTTTGAACATGGGCCCCATTGTATCCTTGCTCAATGGAGATGTGTGGGTTTCTCATGGGTATAATAAGCCAGGGGTCCAGTGTATACCCTGCATTCCCCACTAGATGGTCCAAGGTTCAAAGCAGATTACTAGGCTAACAACTTAAGAGCCCTTACAAGCTTAGCCAGCATTACCTGATTTTACCATATATATGATCCCTACGGGCAAGCAGATAGCATAGGTTTGTGCCCATTCCTTGAATATGTTATAGATTACCCCTGTCTATGAGGGACATAGGTTCTAATCTAGTTGTGAATTTGTGATTTCCCATCCACTGATCTGAACTGTATTTGAAGAAAGCCAGGGAAAGGTTCTGCTTAACATGAATGGGAAGCCTTCTCCAACACAGGGGCAATCTCTGAGACACATATCTGTCTCTCCAGCATGTTCTGTTTGAGTCACAGAACAGGTTTAGACACATAGATTGGGTGACCCTCATGTGTTTTTTTTTTTGTGGATGTATAACAGCTCCATCAGGGATGGATTCATGAGTGCCTTGTAGGTTTGGCATAGGACACTCATTAATAGACAGTAGGACACAGTATAAGGGAATAGGTTTTTTAGTCTATCTGCATAGGACATGTTGTTTACACCCTCTATTTTATTTGCGAGGAACCTCTGAGGTCACTCCAGCTGTTGTAAGTGCCTTATCATGTACATGCCAAGTGGCACATTATCCTTGATTACTGGTCTGATGATGGCTGACTACAGTCAGACTATAACTTTTATTGGATCTGGATGTCCTACCTTTATAACCTGTACCACATATAAGGACTTACTCACCACTGTAGACACATGGCAGTCAAAGTTCAGGGTACTATAGGGGGATTCTGGATGCAGCCTCTTAAGGAGAACAACCAAAATCATACAGAGTATCATATTCATAAAATAGCAGAAATTATTCTAAGAACCAAACCAGCATGGGGATGGAGAAAAGAGATTTTGCCGATAGTGAAGACTGTGGTCAGGGATATATATAATAGGCAAAAGGGGGCTGAAATTTATTGGAGAAAACTGGCAAAGAAACCAAGGTATTGGAAGCAAATAACTAGAAAGGGAAAGACAATAGAATGGGAAGAGGCCAATAATTTATTTGGACTGAAGGTTAGAGATTGTCTTCCCTATTAAGGATTGATATCAGAGTACAGGAAAAGAGAAAGAAATAGGGGGGTCCTAAATGAAAGACCAGCACTGGTGGAGTTTTTAATAGAATCTAGAAAAGAAGCTGCCATTAAAAAAGGAATACTTAGTAAAGCATATAAAATATTGCATGATAATTATAAGAATCAATCAGAGGAGCTTTGAAAGGATTGGGAAGAGAGATTGGATAAGCATTTCACAAAGAGACAATGGAGGATATCTGTATATTTCCCAAATATTCAACAAAATCTAGAAGATTTAGGATCTTTGCCTGGATGTTTTTACATATCTATTTTTACACCCCAAGTAAACTCCCAAGAATTTTACCTCAGATGGGTAGTAAATGTTGGAGGTGTGATGGGCAAGAAAGAGGTCGCTGGAAACATATTTTTTGGGAGTACAATGGGCTGGCAGACTTTAGGGATTCCCTGCAGACTGCTCGGTTAGAGATGCTGGGTGAGCAGATTCAACTGTCTGAGGAGATGATTTTTTTTTATTTATGCTACAGAATCAGAATTGTCTAGACATAGTAAAGCCTTGCTGAGTGTAATTATGGTGGCTGCCAAAAAAGCAATTACTAGAAAATGGAAATCAAAGTCTAGACCAACTTTACTAGAAGTAGTGAATATAGTTAAAGGGATAAAATAACTGGAATTGGGACCTTTTGAAAAAGGAAGGATCAAACTACATAGGAAAAATGGGAATTATGTTAACAATATTTGCAGGGCAGGAATGAAGTTTAAGAGGCAGGATTTGAATGAGCCATATAATACTTAACTGACAATGACTGGATGGTTTATAAGTGATATATACTGTTTGCAACTACAGTTGTTTCAGTGGTGTCTGTGATGTAAACTGTTTGCAACTAAAGTGGTATCATTTTGCATGTTATTTCATTTATATAAAAGTAAGATTGCCTTTGTTGTATGTGAAAATTTAATAAAGATGTTTGCAGAAAAAATAAGGTCAGGCTACTATCTATCTCTGTACCTAGATCTCTCACCTCTGAGTCTACTCTTAGGGGTGTGGTGTTAATATTGTATTTTACAGTGGTATTTGACTTCACAAAGGGTACGATAATGCTTTTTTTCACATTTAGTTTTAGGCCATGGCTCTGGCACCAATTATTTGTTGACTGTAGTCTCTCCTGAAGGATATCTACATCATTGGGAGATTCAATGATCATCCCCAGCTTGCAGTCATCAGCAAACTTTGGCATTTAGAGGCATTCCACATTAGTTCTGACTTCAGAGAAGTATATTCCAAATAGGATTTATCCCCATCACTGACATCTGTGGTACACCACCAGTAACAAGCCTCTTGCTGGATCTGGATTCACCCATTTAACAACATGTGTCCTCTGAGCTAATTGGCTATCTATCTGGTGATGTAGGGATTATTGTCCAGTTCTGTGAATGTATTTATAAGGCTTGAGTGGGGAATTGTGTCAAATGCCTTACCCAGGTCAAGGTAGGCAGCATGCACAGTTTTACCCTCATCCATGGCCCTAGTGACTTTCTGAAAAAAGTCTACCAGATTTACTAGGCATGACCTGCCCTTGTGGAAAGTCACCCCTAGCAAACCTTGTGTACAGCTTACAGGTGTACCCTATGCGTTAGATATGAAAACTGCCTGGGTTACCTGCATAAACATTATAGATGATCCCTTGGGAATTACAGAAAATCTGACAGTTTATAGAGTGGAATCTTTTTCTGTATCTCCTTACCTGTTAACTGAGTGGTGGTTTTATTTCTATGTGTGTGAAATCTATGGCCCCAAAACTTCTGGAATGTGTGCTATTGCATAAAACTCCTGCATGGTTTTTGGTCTGTGCTCTGGGATGAGTGAGAAATAGATGTAATCCCTTGCAATCTGCAGCATTAAAAACAGATGTAATATTGCAGAGGCTGATGCCTGTGACACCACTGAACTATCCCCTGTGGGTCTCTGAAAAGTACCAGTAGGTAGCATACATAATACTAAACATGCCTCTGTTTCCATTGGGATGGGTTGCACATGAGTTCCCTGGGCCTTATGTAGGGGTGTCAGAAGTTGTATAGTTCCTGTAGTGCTTCCCTGTCCCCCTGTATTACTTTGCAATTTCTGTGTCATGCAGTCCTTCACTCTGCAATGTCTGTGTCATGCAGTCCTTCACTCTGCAATTCCTTTGTCATGCAGTCCTTGATAAGTCAAATGAGGTCTAAACACCCTTCTTCTTGGCTGAGGTCTGGAAGCAGAAGCAACTGCACCTTAAATTAAAGCCTGTTGTGCATACCAGATAATGTCCTCACAACATCTTTTTCTAAGTGTAATTGGGCAAAAGATAGCTATGACTGCACATAATTGCTTTATAGCTTCTGGAATAGCTCTGCCATATTCAATTGGTTAATTAGCAGCTAATTTGACTACTTATGCATTCATAAGCATATTCTGTCATTTCCTCTTTGTTCCTAGGCTCTACACTAAGTATAGAACCGTTTAATGAATGTCAAATAACATGTTATCATGTTCACACTGTGCCATGTACCCCATAGCAGCAGTTAGTGTAGGTGTTAATTGTATCTGACCCAGAGTTTTTTCTACTATCTGTTGAGTGATTTTCCAGCAGATGCGTGCTTCTCTGGTGCCTTATTCTATGTCATTGCAACTGCTGTCTTAGCCTCTTTGTTAGCCAACAAGCATCCTTCCTCAATCTAGTCCATCTTTTCTATGCCTCTCTTCTTCCGGCATGCCCCCTTTTTTTGATAACTGTGGACATCTGTATTCCACCACAAACCTTCCTTAAGTAACTTATTTCCATATCTAGCTTGATCAAACATTTGTTAGACAATTTTCTCTGCTGTTTTGAGACACTGCCATACATTTTCATCTCCACCTGTTTTTTTTTTTCAGCATAGCTAGAGCCCTGATTATTTCCTTAAACTACTGGGCTTTCACTGAAATCAACTTCTAGGTCCTCAGTCTAGTTTCTTTTGATCTTAGAGCCACTTCTGAAACCTTCTTGCAGATGATTATGATACGAATGTTTTACAATGATGGCTGACAGTTTCACTGTGGATCACTTTGCAGTCTTTGATTTTTCCCCAATGCCCTTGCTCACTAGGAGCAATCTACCTCATTTCCCTGTTGAACACTCTAGTATGTGATGTTGTGATGGTTTCTCTTCGTAACCATGTGTTCTCTATCATCTTTACTTGAATGGACTCTCCTTACTCATATTCTCCCATTCATGTTTACCAAGGCAGTCATCATATTCTGCTCAATCTGTTCCAGTATGAGCATTCAGATTATTAATACTGGCTCCTTTTGTCACACTTTATCTAATAGGTACTGCAACTGCTGCTGGAATGCACTATTTTCTTGGCATCACAGCCATGCTCTACGGACTAGGCTAAGATTATGAATTCTACCCTGTTGCTACAATAGTCTCTGACTGCCATGAGTCTGTCATTAATTCTAATGACATCTCACACTCACACTATGTTTAGAAGTCCCTGTCTCTCACGACAGTTCTACCACCATTTCTGCCCCCCCCCCTTTTTCAGTAGTAGACTTTGGATAACAAGTTTAATGATTTTTATGCCCTGACCTTTCACCTTATCTCTTGGATAAACCATATGACCAGTCTCTTCCTTACTATCATGTCATCCACTTCCAAGCTGCATCCTGTCAGTGAACCTAGATTCAGTGTAGAAGTCCTCACTTCAGTTTTTACAGGATGATTTGCTTTATATCTAACTTTCTCTCACCTGAGCTATCCCAGGTTCCCTATGTTTGGGAGCTGAGATAATATGTCAGTATATCAAGAACAATTCTAATGAATGCAGACAGACCAAATAAAAGCTGCCAGAATAACTCCATTGTTGTACAAGCTGGGAGCTTAATGTGGCAAGGAAAACTTACCTTTGAGGGTTGCTGAATGTTGTTTCAGCAGTTTTTTTTTGGGCAGGTAGACATTTGTCTCAACTGCTGTCAGCAGGTGGGCATTGATTCTACAAGTACCCACCGGCAGGCCAGTAGCTTATTGACCCAGGGTTGCTGGTTGTTATTGCATGCACTCGACAAATGAGGGCACATAGACACCTCCCACTATTAGAATGGATACCTGTTGTAGGTTAGAGTAGGATTCTCTATTCACTTAGTATTAGCAAAACCCCATGCTTGTTCTCTGTGATGCTAGTCTGTGACCACATCATCTAGAGCTAATTTTGACACTGCCACATGGTTAGCCCTTACATACCACAGAATGGGTGCTTTGAGGCTAACCCTTACACAACACCCAGCCCAAGATCCATGTTTTCCAGTCTAGAGGACACTGCTCATCACAACTGATGCCTAAAGCAGTAGGTCTACAGAACTCTTCTCCAAATATTTCCCACCTAAAGACTGTGATGCTATCCATTACTTCATTTAGTTTTAGGTGCATGGTTTTGGTATACATCTCAAGGTAGGCTTAGAGGTGGAAAGGTGAGGTTTGAACCCAGAACCTTCCATCACTGAAGTGAAAATGGGCAGAATGGTTGTGGAAGGTTGGAGGGCTGCTAGGCTGGAAAGTGAAGACCTTAGCCATTATGCCAACCATGTCCTTGTGTTTGTGACATCATCTAATTTCAATAAATATATAATTTTAGCAGTAGAATCAGACATTGTTTAATTGCATACTACCCTGTATGGTTGAATATGTTAGTCTTGGATACTCATTTAATAACTATGAGACATTTTCATTTCAGTTCATTCAGATGATGATGCAGATAACATTTCCTCCTACTGGTTAAAATAGAAATAAAATAACAAAGTTCATTGAAAGTGAAACATAGCATCCTCATTGCCACTTAATAAGTTCAATTCAGATTTCAACTTAAATACAGTAGGTCAGTCACCTTAGATCAAATTATAAATAATTTCATTAATAAAGGTGTCTTAAATGGAATTGTGCAGACAGAAGTGCTTTATTTCTTATATTAGCAGAATATGACCTATTATTTTTTGATAATCTTTATTATCACTACTTTTAATGATTCAAGCAAAATTAATATAGTTAGTTGTTTGACATGTATGTTACATTATACAAAGCTGCAGCCAATAATGTTGCTCCTGTTTAAATTATGAGTGTGCCTATTTTCCCTAACAAAGGTAATATCTTTCCACAATTTGAAATGTGTTCTTTGCAGTTCTAATACTTTGTCATTATCTGGGTTAATTTACATTATCCTGAAGACATCACTGTCAAATAAGTCTTAGCATTGTTATTTAATCTACAGAAGTTATGTGCAACTTCTAGCAACTGGGTTAAGTAAGTTAAAATGCTTCATTAACCTGCCCATATCACTGTCAAGTAAGTCTTGACATTATTACTGAAGTCACAAAACTTAGGAGCATTTCTTTCCGTAGTGAAAAAAGCAGTTAAAATTATGTGATTCATTTTCATTTTATTCTCATTTAAATTATACTGCTGAGAGAAGTTTTAGATTACATTTATTTACTGAATTTTTATACTACATTATTAATTCCTTCATTTCCGTATTGTGTCATTCTGTAATGCTGTACTCCATTTTCTGTTTGTTTATTCATTTTGTCTATGTCTGTATGTTAAAGGGGTACTTAACTTAGTCATATTAAATAAAATAGCATCCCAGTTTTTTATTATTAGGTTAAAATAAACAGATTCTAACTATCAATTTTTACAGGTATCCTGTCAGCATTTGCAAAGGCAGTTTGTTGTCTTTACCTCCATAAATTGTGTATTGCATCCTTCACTGCCTTATGGCTATTCCTTTCCAGTCCCACTACCCTATATGTGTAGCATTAAGCTAAATTAGTAATTAAGGAATGAATAATAATATTGGCTGTCTTGATGTCAGGAGAAACAAAAGTAGGTTGTATTTTTTTCCTCTTTAATGTTAATTTTATCTTTGAGAAGTATACAGCTAGAAAAGTAACAACATGTTCATACCGAAAAGTGAGTACAAAATAAGCAACACACAGAACAAGGAGATAGTAAGTTTAATAAAATGTGTACCAGTGTTTTCATGTTCATAAATATTTCATCACATTGATGAAGACTTTGCAAAGATTGAAGTACTTACTAACCCATGCATTTTTTATTAAAGTTCCTAAATTCTTTTTCTTTGTTCAATTTATTTTGCATTTTTTCTTATTTGAATTTTATTTATTTAACATTTGTTAACTGGGAAAGTCCGACTTGGAACATAGCCAATTGTCAGCGGAGGCCCAGGGAGAAATGCTCCAGATGCATGCCTTTGAATGTGGGAGGAACAGGAGCACCTGGAGGAAACCCACACGAATGCAGGGAGGACATGCAGACTCTGCACAGAAGGTACTCCCACCGAGAACTGAACCGGAGAACCTCTTGCTGTGAGATGACAATGCTACCACTGCACCACTGTGCTGTATCAATGTACTTATGACTAAGTTCATGATAGCTGAAACAAGAATTCATACAGGGACCTAGACTAATAGTAGCAGTAACTTAGGATACTAGGGTGTGCACAGTTATTATAAATGCATGGACAGTATATATCATTAATTACGGACAACAATTCTATTTAGCTGTGCAAGAAATTCTGGAAAGCAAAAAGAACAGTCACTGATCAAAATATTACAATTTGCTGATCCCTACTGGATATCCAAGAAAATGTATTTGTATTCTACTTTTTTGCACTAATGTCAAGGTTTGCATGTCCCTGAACTAGACAGATGCTAGCATGGCTCAGTACTCTAACATAATGTATAGATACCATATAAAAGTAGCAATATTTGATGTACTAGATCGAACAACTAGACCTTCAAAGACCACTTAATGCAACTCAATGTGGGAGGTCCCTAAAGTGCTCAAATGGAAGATTTAAACTTATGGAACCTGAATAAAGGGAATGGATTCTATATGATTCTAGATGCTCCCTTGGAACTAACCAATCCTACACCACTGACTTCCATCCCAGCTCCATGCTTCCTATACATTTGGTAAAATCATTGAAAAATTAGTTTCCAATGAATTCACCCATTGCATCTCCCAATATCATCTACTATCCTAAAAAAATCATGGCTTTTGGATTGGTAGGAGCACCTTTGTTAGGCTCTGGACATTTACTGATAACATCCTCCTGGCTATGGACAAAGGCCTCCTCAATGAGACAACCTTTACTGACCACACCAGAGCTTTCAATATGGTTGATCGTAACATTCTTATAGATCACTTAACTGAAATTGGAAGTAGCACAGAAACAGCTCCCTGGTTTAAAAAATAATTTTTCCAATCTATACCTCTCTCTGCATTTTCAACCACCCTTTCTTCTTCCCCTTGTCTCCATAAAAGAGTCCCTCAGGGCACCACTCTGTCTCCTCCTCTTTTTTTCCCATTTTCATTAGTAAGCTGCCCCTTGACTGTCTTCACCTCTATCTCTCACTTTGTGTTGATGGCATGGTCTTATTTCACTCAAACCTGATGTTCTCTGCCATACAGCAACAACTGCAATCTTACTTCCTTTCTATTATCAATGGCTTAATAACAAAAAGCTAACGTTTAACAATTCCAAATTAAAACAATGCTTTTTGTACCCCCTTTACACAGCAGAATACCTCTCAATCACTTCTAATCGATGAACATCTTGACAGCTCCATTGATCTATCCATCTTCTTTAAATACCTTGGTATGAGGCATGATCCCAGACTGAACTTTCATCTTAATGTAGAACACATATGAAAGAAAATAAATTCCCTCCTATTTTGAGCCTAAAAAAATCCTCCTTTCTCTCAGTGCCAGCCAAGACTGTCATAGCAAAGACATTCTACTAACACAGCTTAAATATGGACTACCACTGCTTGTAGCAGCACCATCCAAGAAAACTCCTCCACCATCCAAACTATAAGCAACTCTATTTGCAGTTTCATAATCCTCTCCCCTAGAATGAGTACCATTGTATCATGCTTAATAAAGCTAATTGGCTACCTGTCCTACAAAGTGCCAACCTGGTTCTTAAAGACCTCACCTGATAGCCCTCATTTTGTAATCATCTTAAGGATCATCTCAAGTTTGAATCAATTTGCAAATGCTTTCCATCTGAACATATCACCTAATTTCCCAATAGCATATACCTTATCCCCATTGACACATTTACCCCCACAATGACACATCACCTAACCCCCACTGCCATATCACCAAACCCCTCACTGACACATCACCTAATCCCCCACTAACACATCTCCTAACCCCCACTGACACATCACTTAACCCTCCCCACTGACACATCACTTAACCCCACAATGACACATCACCTAATCCCCCACTGACACATCACCTAATCCCCCACTGAAACATCAGATAATCCCCCACTGACACATCACTTAACCCCCCCCCCACTGACACATCACCTAATTCCCACTTCCCCCCTTATCAGCCAGGCAGTTTGTCTTCCCCACATTACTTCAGTACACTAATGTGTGACATCTCTTCTACATTTTAGATATTGTATATAGTTAATTTTTCTGTGTGACATTATACTATTTTTGCTATCTCTGAAACTTTGTGCTGTAACCCTTAACTGTTTCTTTCTCTTCTTTTCCCCCCTCCTTATTATAACTGTCCCTTCCTTGTGTCCCTTATACCGTGTCCTTTATTATTATTACTGTTACTGATTCATTGCTGTCTTCACAAAACATTTTGTTTTTATTCATAATACATCTTGATAAATTTGTGTGACTACTGTCATTTATATTTGTCCGGGCTGAGACTGAAATAGATCCATTTAGATCAGTGATCTACCCTAGTTACCAAATTGAATAAAAAAATAATAAATAAAAAATAAAAAACATCATCAACATAGTATGACAAAGGGTAAGGGGTGGGCAGTATGGTACAAACAGAACATTAAGGTTTATGTACACTTCCCAAATATTTGGATATGGAATGGGACTGGGCAGTGAGTCATTACCATTGACTCAATACTGGCATAGCATGCTTTTAATGAGTTTTATGAAATATTTGCCAGGCGCCAAAATTCTGTCCTTGCAGAAGACCATCATGGTCTGTGCCAGATAGATCTGAATAGTGGGAGTTACAGTAGTCAAGGCAGAGATAGGTCAGGAAATAAACTACAATAGTAAAGGGCTTTAGATGCAGCAACTGTATGATCCGGACAACATTCCATAGATGGAAACAGGAAGATTTACCCAAAGGTGTCACTGGGCGCTGGGGCTTCAACCTGTTATTAAAGATAACCCCGAGATTTCTCATCCTGAAAATAATCTTGCAGCTGTTGCCTCTTCAGAATACAGGCGCTCATGGTGTGGTATTTTTAGACTCTTTACAGGGGAGGATTATTCATGACCACAGTTTCCAATCTGTTACACTTCATCTGGTTTTCACCAATCCAAGAACTCGTATGACCCAAGCCACTTAACAAACAGTTGATGAATGACATACCCTCCTGGAGAAAGTAGACGAATAGTACTGAATCATCCTTGCATTAGTGCTGATGGAATCACTTTCATTTCATAAAATCTGCTGATGAGAGAAAGCATGTGATAACAGGTAAAGGTCACAAAATGGGACATAGCAGATTAGAGGCTAATGCGGAAGCATTAACAATACATAATAGCTTCCATGTTAGTTCAAACAGACTGACAATAAACCAGACAAAAACTACACATGAAAATCCATGGAAACAATTTCAATCTTATAAAGGATTTCACTGACTAACTTATGAAATGCTTCAAACAGATAAAAAAATTCAGTTTTAAATAGTTTCACTGATATTTATCCATCTACACGATATTTCCAATGCAGTAACTGCATTTTCAGTGTTATGCCAATTCTGAAACTTGGAACCAAACATTTTTTAAGACTTCAAGTTCATTTAGAACAGAACTGAGAGCAACATTGTCTTTTCAGAAATAACCTTGCTAATACATATACATTTTAAGATGAAGTAATTGCTAACAGAATTATCAGAATGTGATGATAATTTCTTCAAATTAGAGGTTAGCAAAACCTCCTGGGCATGCACATTCAATGAAAGGTCATGCACAGTTGTCTAAACAGGGAACTAGTCCCAAATGAAACTTCACTACATATATCTGCAATGAACCACTGTATGCTGCAATAATGCATTTATAATCAAACTTCAGGAAAAGAGTGAAGAATGAGCTATAATACCAGGGATCAATATAAGAGGAGCAATTGTATGCCTTTAGACTTCAGTAAAATGAGATCACTGCAAATATAGCAAATAATAAAAAGTTTTAAATATGCCCAAAAAGTACACTAAGCTTAAAGTATTTGGTAATCACTAGGTACATTTTCAGCTAAAAGAGTTACTATTTTTAGGAATAAGCTTGAGATAAATTAGCCAAATAATTTCCTTCCCTTTTCAAAGTAAGAATCCAAGACAAAATGCTCCAGAGGAATACTGGAACATCTCAGGTACAACAGGCAAACAAAATACATTTCCAATTATGCATCCCAGTACAGGCAAAATCAAACCTTCCTAAAGATTGACCTACCACAAGGGCATTGAGAGAACTGCAAAATTAAAACAGACAAGCGGGCTGAAAATAGTAAACCAGCTGTGATTAATACCAATACTACAGCAGATTCAAAGTTTTGCAGCCTTGTAGAATCCTGTAAAATATTATGTCCTGGGTAATAATTCACTCATCTTACATTCACTGTTTTTGTGTACATTCTTATTAATGTTCAACATGAAAAAGACAAGTACTTGCTTTCTTTACATAGGGTAGCTCTTAGTACCAGTGATCAGCTTTCTAAAGACTTGCAGCAGGGAAACATTCCAGATATGTTACAGTAAAAATATTAATACTATTGCCTCACCCAAGATTACCTGAGTATTTACTTACAGCATTAGGTTCTGGAGCTCTTGTTAATCATTCATCATCATTTTCTAATTCTTGCAATACAAAATGAAAGGAAGCATTTGTGGATAGTTTGAACATTGATTTCAAGAGAGTACTTTCAGCTTTTACCTATCACATTTTTTTTCTGAAGGCAGTACTCCTATGTACCGCCATTCTCTTTTATCACATTCCTGGCCCCTTGGAGACAGGAATTACATATGAAATTCTCAGTTGTCCCCAACTTTCTTTCAAAATATTTCCTCCAAAACATTTCCTGCATTTTGCAGATATGCCTGACCCATCTACTGTTCTAGACAAAATGTAACTTTACTGTAATTAATGTATCTCACCCTCTACAAGTACTGTTCTTTCTTTCTTGCTTTCTTAATTTACTCAGAGTTATAAGCAAAATCTGAAATAGCTGTAGTTGTTGGTCCCATATGTCATCCTACTGTTTAGCCTGGGAATGTTGTTCTTCTACTGACTGTATTGCACACTCACAGCTCATCCTCCACTACTGATTGTATTGCACACTCACAGCTCATCCTCCACTACTGATTGTATTGCACACTCACAGCTCATCCATCTCCCGTAGAGCTGCCTGCTGTTTCTGTCATACCACTTTCTCAGATCTGTGAAAATATATGTACCACTATGTTTAAAGCACTCTACATTTGTTCCAGTGTGGTAAATTTTGTTTTGTTTTGTTTTCTTTTATCTCCCTTCTACTTATTTGATACCGCCTGAAACCTATCCACACATTTTTCCATTAAAGTTAAATAGCACTACCACTCTGATTCCAGAAGTTTCTTTTTCATTTGCCAGCTGATCTAGAGATTAGAACAATACCTTCCAACAAATTTTGAGGCTTATTAAAGACACCTCCTTTCTGCCATGTTAACATATGATTCCATCCTATTCTCCTCTGTAGAATAGTGTGTGCATTGTACCTTTAAGAAGCATTTCAAGGACAACACATGCATATAAACAGCAAGCACATGCTAGCTTCAATGTCATTTTTTGAGTGCAGCCAGAGAGTGAGCATGTTTGAGTGTCACATTTGAGTGTGATAGCTAGTTTGTTTATGTTTGTCTAAGTTAAAGTTATTAAGCCTCAATCCTGATGTGTTTGTACATAATACATAATAGTACACAATAAGGCTGCTTGAACAGAACCCACAGATATTCATCTGTTTTATCCTGACCAGACAAGTGACATGGTATCAGAAGTGGGATTCCAGAGACTGCTTTTCAGAGCTATGAGTTGCAGAATTAACAGGGAAGGGGAACTAAGTGAATTGAGTATAAAAAAAAGGTAAGAAATGAACTAAAGGTAACGAAAACTTGCACAAATTATTTATTTTATTAAAAAGATAAAACAGAGCACTACAAGGGCAAAGAACACATTATTAAGCAAGTAAACATGAGGCACAAAAAGTTTATTAATTAAACTAAATGTTTGAAATGAAGATATTTGATAAAACAATAATCAGAAAAGCACATAAGGGGTTTGGAATTACCTTAGAATTACAAAACAAACATGTTTAAAGTAAAATGAGCATGTTTAGACTAAAGTGAGAACAAGAAAAGCATAATGGACATGACAAAAGATTAAATGAGCAAAACAAATATAATAAAGGGCAATAAGGGCCCATTTAGCATAAATAAAGCAAGGCGACTGCATGTTTTTTTGCCAAGATACTGTGTTTTGGAAGAAACTTCATGTTTCACATTGATTGAAGTTATTCAGGGCATAACTAGATTTACTCAAAGTGTCTCAAAGTGTGTGTATGCTTATTACTGTGCATTTATTCCAAAGAGGTTATTGTGTGCAAAGTGCAACTATTTTGTAAAGTGCAGTCATTCCGAAAAGTTTTTTTATGCTGGGTGTCTCTACAGAGTGCCACCGTTACAGAGTGTTTCTTGCACTGTAAAGAGTTATTTGGAAAAATACAAACATTTTGGGAAAGTTTCAGTGTGCTATGTACAGTTTATTCACAAAGTGCAGTCACTTCGAAATTTTTTTTTACTCTGAGTTTCTTCTGCCCAGTTTATTCACACAGTGCAGTTATTTTGAAATATTTCTTACAATGATAAGAGGTGATTTCTTACAGCACAGTGATTTCAAGAGTATTCTTGTGCCCAGGAGACTTATTTTGCAAAGTTCCGTTAATCAAAGGCTTATTGTGCTGCTGGGCATAGTTACAAGTGCTGGCATAAATTTCTGGCATATGTAAATGTGTGTGTGTGTGTGTGTGTGTGTGTGTGTGTGTGTGTGTGTGTGTGTGTGTGTGTGTGTGTGTGTGTGTGTGTGTGTGTGTATCATGCATACTTTCAAAAGCCTTCACTGTTATGTGTTAATATGGCAGAGGCTTTTTGCAGACCAGGTCCACTTGTATTTGATCAGAATATTACAGATAATTGGAGAATATCTGAGCAAGAGTATGATATTGTTATACAAGCAGCTTATTCTGACAAAGATGCATGTACTAGGGCATTCATTTTGCTAAACTTAAATGGGTCAGAGTCTATTGAAAGAGAGCATTCATTTGTGTATGCACTAGCAGTACATGAAGAAGAAGGGGAAAACCATCATACTGTTGTACAGGGTGATCAAGGGAAGACCTCAAGTGTTTCAAATGCAAATTCAGAGAAATGTGCAACCCCAGATAAATGTTACATTAGGGAGGCATTTGTTTTACAGAAGAGATCAAAAACCAGAAGAAACATTTGCAGCTTGTATAACTGACCTGGGAAACAAAGCTAAAAAATGCAGATATGGTGATTTAAAAGATGAGTTAATAAAGGACAGGCTTGTGTTTGGTATTAATAGTGCTGCAGTGAGAAAGATTTTGCTTTGTGACAGTGATTTTATGCTGAGCAAAGCTGCTGAGATTTGTTAAATCCATGAAGTTACAGAGAGGTACACAAGTATGCTTGCAAGAGATAAGAGCATGATTGCAGCAGGCTCTAGAGCAAATGTAGACAGCATGCAACACATGGCTAGCAGAAGCAGGCCTAAGCACATGGCAGCTGTAACCCCTACAAGTTTGGCAGGTAAAACCCTTAATTTTCCAACAAGCTCTAAGACTAGTTCAGACATGCTCAGTGCAGTCCAAGGGTAAGTCATCAAAACCCAAATCAATCTTTATTGTTAACTGTTGCAATTGTGGTGCCAAGCATGAGTCTAAAAGAGAAACATGTTTAGCATTTGGTCAGCTGTGCCAAAAGTATGAAAAATTGAACCATTTTCAAAAGTTTTGCAAATCAAGTAAACCTCACACAGTTATAAAGAAGGGTAATGTAAGAAAGCAAGTTGATCATATATATAGAGATGCAACCCTACTTTCTACATTGATAGTGTATCAGTAATTGGTGAAAAGGCTGATGCAGTAAATTTGTTGCCAAAGAATGAAGAGTTTTGTACTGTCCAGATCAATGGTAAATCCACCAAGCTCAACGTAGACACTGGTTCAAAGTTTAATGTTATGTCAGCTGACACATTTGCTAAAGTGAGAGCTGGTGGGCAACTTAATTTGGCCATTTGTGTGAAACTTGTTGCTTATGGAGGTAAATAAATTCAAACTGAAGCCTAAGTAGTGCTTTCATGTTATTTGGCTAGGAACCACTGCAGCTTATTATTTTATGTAGTCAAAAAACCTGTGCAATCATTATTGGGTCTCAGTGACAATTTGAGAATGACTTTGCTTTCCTTTACCAAAGAAGTTCATCATATAAGCACATGCCTCAGTTCCAGTTTTACTGAAGCTATTTTCTTGGAGTATGCTAATGTTTTTGATGACTTAGGCAAACTTCCATTGGGTATTCTATGAAGTTAGACCCAGAGATCAGTCCCGTGGTCAGGCCAGCAAGAAAAGTTCCAGTAGCTATGCAGAATAAAGTCAAAGCTCAGCTGGATAAAATGGTGCAGCAAGTTGTAATTTGTCCAGTTACATAAACTACTGAATGGGTGTTGTCCATTGTAGCACCCCACAAAAAAGGCTCAGATGAAATCAGAATATGCATTGACTAAAGAGATTTGAACAAAGCATTAAAGAGACCACATCATCCTATGAGTATAGTTGAGGAAGTTGTAGCCCTAATACCAAATTCCACTGTTTTTTTCTGTCTTGGATGCAAAAAGTTCATTTTGGCAAGTGATGCTTGAGCGCAGATCTTCACTACTGACTACTTTCAGTATCCCATTTGGATGAAATAGATTCCTTAGGATGCCATATGGAATAAATTCTGCAAGTGAAGTCATTCAGCATGCAATGTAGCAATTTCTTTCAGGTTATCCTTGTGCCATAATAGCAGATGATTTATTGGTTAAAGGCAATGGTGAAGCAAAGCATGACAGAAACATTAGAATAGTTCTAGATAGAGCACAGTAGTGAACTTGAAGTTCAGTCATCTGAAGTGCAAATTCAGATTAAAAGAAGTTACATATGTAAGTCATTTATTTACTAGCACTGACTTGCAACCAGACCCATCCAAGCAAGCAGTCATTCTAGAGATGCCAGCACCAGATAATGTTCAAGCTCTACAACATTTTCTTGGTATGGTTAACTATTTAAGCAAGTTTATACCAGACTCCAGTGAGTTGACTGCACCTTTGAGCAAGTTGATGTGCAAAAAATGTTACATGGTTTTGGTTGGAACAGCACCAGACAGCATTTAAAGCCCTTAAGCAGAAAATTGCCACCCCACCTACATTAAGATACTATGATGTCAATAAACCAGTAACTCTTTCCTATGATGCGTCAAAATTTGGTCTTTGTGCAGTAATCCTTCAAGAGGGCAGACCAGTAGCCTATGCATCTAGAACACTTACCCAAACTGACATACAATATGCTCAAATAGAGAAAGAACTTTTGGCAATAGTATTTGCATGTTCAAAGTTTCATGATTATATTTATGGTCGAGCTATTCAGATTGAAACTGATCACCAACCTCTAGTCACTATTTTAAAGAAGCCTATGCATTCAGCTACAGCGAGATTACAAAGAATGATGTTCAGATTGCAAAAGTACAACTTCACAATGGTCTATACAAAAGGCAAACTTCTTTATCTGGCTGATACCTTATCCAGGTCACCAGAAATACAACAGAACAGCTTAATGCAGATAATTTTGACTTTGGTGTCATGGAAGTGTCCAATTTTTCTGCCACAAGACTTAATGAGCTGAGAGGTTATATAAAGACTGATCCAATTTTGCAAAATCTCAACTACTTCATTAATGTTGGATGGCCATCAAAGCAATCTAGTGTACCACCTAAAGTACAAACTTATTTTCCTTACAGAGATGAGATATTGATGTAAGATGGTATTATTTTCAAAGGTCCTAAAATTGATATTCCTGCTTCGCTACAATGGGAATATATCCAGATTTTGCATCAGGGACACCCAGGTTCTGAATCATGTTTTTGCCAGGCTGTGGAGTTGTGATTCATTACTGGGACAAAAGAGAGATTCCCTAAGACTCAAGGAGCAGAATAAGTTATTTTTTACATTTATTTCAATGAATTGCACTTCTTAATATTTATAATTGTTCTATACAGCTAATCTACTACATTTTGCACTGTTATAAAGCTTTTCTTACTATTTCCCTGCATTTGTGTACTGTTTTATACTGTTTTAACTGTAGTTTTAATTCCTAGATAGTTTTTCATTACTGTAATTATATTTTTACTGAATTACTTAACTGTAAACTGCTTTTTCATACCGAAAGTTGTATTTTCTATTTGTGAGTGCTCTATCTGTGCTTTTCTGTGCATATTCTGTGAGGTTTCTGTGTTCTAGTCAGGTAGCACAGTCTGGATAGAGGCCTGCTGTTATCCAAGCCTAGTTGTTTTGTTTGTTGAGTTCCCTGTGTTTCTGGCAGCTTGTTTCACTGTGTATAAGATATTAACTGGACATTTTCTCCATTTGTTAAATATCTGTTTGTTTGTTCTGATTTCCTGCCAAGGAGTGTATCATATAACTGATTTGTTTACAGTTAAACACATTCTCTAGAGTCTCCTTGCTCCTTTATGTGTTTAAAACTTTCATTTAGTGGCTCACTGCTGATTTTTTGCTGTGATAAATATTTATGTAGTGTTTTCTGCCTAAATTAGTGTAGCTAGTAACTGTAATAGTGTTCATTATCGTAAATGCATTTTAATGAATTACTAAACTGTAAACTGCTTTTTCATACTGAAAGTTGTATTTTCTGTTTGTGAGTGTTCTATCTGTGCTTTTCTGTGTATTTTTCTGAGGTTTTGGTGTTCTAGTCAGGTGGCATAGTCTGGATAGAGGCCTGCTGTTTCCAGGCCTGGATGTTTTGTTTGTTGAATTTCATCTGTTTCTGGCAGCTAGTTTCACTGTGTGTAAGGTATTAACTGGAATTTTCTCCATTTGTTAAACATCTTTTTGTTTGTTCTCATTTCCTGCCAAGTAGTGTATCATATAACTGATTTGTTTGCAGTTAAGAGCATTCTCTAGAGTCTCCTTGCTCCTTTATCTGTTTAAAATGTTTAATTTAGTGGCTCACTGCTATTTCCCTGCTGTGATAAACATTTCTGTAGTGTTTTCTACCTAAAATAGTGTAGCTAGTAGCTGTAATAGTTTCCCGTCCACCCATCTCTATTGGTGACTTGTTCTTATACTTGGTAGCTTTGCAGTTACCCGCCACTACTGTAAATTTGATCTGGGACACTCCTCCTAGTCTAGTGTTATTAGCTCATTCTACCTAATACAGAGAGAACATTTGAGAAGGCCAACCCACTTAGGTTCTTAACCTTGAATTATCTTCTTTCCTCCTTTCACCCATTCTACTTTACCACAAAAAGAAAACAAAAAAAAAAAAAACTTTACTAGAATCTCCTTGTGTTCTGACTGAATGTGCTTCTTAGCTGATAAGTATATTTTTGGCACTTTTTAACTATTCAGAGTTGAATAAAACAATAACTGAATTCAGTTCAGAATACAGTTCAAATAAATTGCATTTATTTAAAATGTATTTGCTTTAATATTACTACACACTCAAGTGTGATAGCTTGCACTGCACTTGAATTGTTTTTAGTGCTGTTTTAGCTGCTTTTCTGTAAAAAAAAAATTCTAAGCTTGTTTCCTGCCTTTCCCGTAACTAGTCTAGTCCAGATACAGATTTGCTGTATCCAGGACTGTTTGTAAGCATCTGAGGCCCCCAAGCTTTTCTGTGTTGGAGCAAAGCCTTCAAGCTTATCAGTGGGAGCAGTAGGTACTAGGTAGCCTATCTACCACAAGATGAGTAGTTTCTGGCCCAGAAATTGTAGTTTATTGACCGTTTGCGCAGATTTTCCATCTCTTTCAACATTCTGGTTTAAAGGCCCATGTTTGCACTTTTCCCACCTTTCCTGTAACTAGTCTAGTCCAGATACAGATTTGCTGTATCCAGGACTGTGTGTACGCTTTTGAGTCTCCACCCAAGCCTTTCTGTGTTGGATGGAAGCCTTCTAACTTATCAGTGGTAGCTTATCTACCACAAGTGGAGTGGTGTCTGGCCCAGAAATTGTAGTTTAGTGGCCATTTGGGCAATTTTTCCATCTCTTTCAACTTTCTGGTTTAAAAGCCTGCATTTGCACTTGCTTCTCACCTTTCCTGTAACTAGTCTAGTCTAGATACAGATTTGCTGTATCTAGGACTGTTTGTAAGCTTCTGAGTGGTGTCAAAGTCTGCTCTTCAAATTTCCCCTTAGATCTGCTAGTTCTCTCCTCTCCTGCACTTTTGCAAGCTTATTAGTCTAGTAATTTGCTGGACTTCTTGTAGCAATTATTGTAGCACACAAAAGTGTTACTAGCACTAAACATTTTATGAGGAAACAGCTCCAGTAACTATTAATAATACCCACCCCTCCAGGCATGTCTAAAGGACAGTTCCCAGTGCTTTCTCCTATTAACATGGTGAACTTGGGCATGCTGAGGCAATGTAGCAACTGCTTCATGTACAGTGACAACCCTCTTATCTTACCTCCCAACACTGAGACTTGTGAGAGATGCACTTATATATCCAAATTGGAAGCCACGCACTCTCCAGCCAAGACCGGAATAGCTGGTCAAGAGGAGGTCAACACTTGCACCACACCACATGGAACACATAGCCTTCTAGAACACATACCAGCATTGCCTTCACATAAAAACACAAATCACACACCCACCTTCATGATGGTAAAAATCTACCCAAACAGTAGAAACCTCCAAGGCAGAAATGCACTTGACCTCCACAACACAACACTAATCACAAAACATATAACTCTCCTAAACAGTGTGCCACTCAAACAAAGCCCCTAAGGCAAAACAGCATGCCCAACACACTAGTCATAGGTGACTCGATAGTGAGGCTCACTGATGTCTCACTCACTAGGCTGAAAAAGGAGAAAGTAACAGTTAGCTGCCTGTCAGGTGCCAGGATCCGGCACATAACACACACACTCAGGTCCCTCAACAACAGGAACAAATATGATTCTGTCATTGCGCATGTGGGTGTGAATGACCTGAGATGTACCTCCCTGGATTATATGAAAAGAGACATGGAGGAGCTCTCAGATTATGTAGCCCAGATGGGTATGACCCTAGCCCTGAGCATTATCCTATGATCACCCAGAATGATATCACAGTACAAGCAGAAAATGACTGATTTCAACAAATGGCTAAGTTTCTGGTGTCATTCTAAGCAGCTGCATATTCTGTCTGCCTGGGATGACATGATTGACAGGCCTCAATGCTTAGACAGAGATGGCCTGCATCTGTCACCCCTGGGCTTCTGGATACTGGCCAAGGCTCTTTCCACCCCTATAATGCCTTTTCTATGTCGTGTTCCAAAGAACAAATTACCACCATAACTGCTACAAACAAATGCATTCTGAGGGTCATGCTGCTCAATGCTAGAAGTCTAAATCTCAAAATTTACTTGCTCAAAGAACTCCTTAAAATGGAGAACATTGACATTTGTGCTGTAACAGATACCTGGTTCAAAGCAGCAGAAAGCACCCCTGCATTACCAGGCTATAATTCATTCCACACCTTTCTGCCCCAGAAAGTGGACTGAAGCTCCAAAGGTGGTGGCGTTTCCATATTCATAAAGGATACGCACACCACCAGGCTGGTAGCCCAACATAACGTATTAGAGATACTTCAGGTGCAGCTAACATTGGGTAAGACAGCAATTCAGGTCATAGCCTGCTATAGGTCCCCAACCATGTGCCAAGACTCACACTCCACGTTCCTAAGCACCCTGGAAATATAAGGGTCCAACCTAATACTCTCATACTGGACAACGTAAACTACCCTTCCATTAACTGGGACAACTACTCATGTACCAATACACTTGCCCAATGTTTCCTGGAATTCATTAATTCCAATGCCCTGGACCAGCTCGTTCTTACCACCACTGATGTAGTAACATCCTTAACCTGGTCATTACTAACATGGGCGACTGTTGCTCTACACCAGTAGTCAACTCCACCCTGGTTAGATCTGACAACAGACTAATTACCTTGGAAATCCACATCCATCCCACCCCTCAAAGGTAATCACCGTTATAGACTTCTCCAAAGATAACTTTGGGCTCCTAAAAACAGAGGTGGCTAACTTCACAGCACCCATGCAAATGGAGAATAGTTGCAAAACCACTGAATCATACACCAATGCACTGTACGAACACCTACACAAATGCATGGACCTCGCCATACCCAACATAACCAAGATGCTCTCCTCCAAAAAAAGGAAGCCAATCTTGTGATCCCCTGCCATAAACAAACTCTACAACAGAAGGAGGAAACTGAGGAGGAATAAGGTGAAGGCTCAACACTGGAAAAACTCCTTTATCAGCCTCAACAAAAATTTGGGATCCCTCATCAAATCCTCTAAAGTTAGTTATGAAAACAAAATTGCAGCAGATAGAAAAGACAACAACAAGGCCTTCTATAGTTATATAAAGAATCTCCATGGCAATACCCAGATTTGCTCTGAGCAAGTGCACAATGGTGCCTCCTATACCCAGCGAACAGATATTGCCAATATACTGGCCGACAGATTCGCTGCCAACTTTACCCCCCCCCCACCCAAGGACCAATCACAAGACCAGTAGATTGCCAGGCACCCAGTATTACTGCTGCACAGGTTAAAACAGCATTGTCCAAGGCCAAGAATACAGCTTCTATGGGACCTAACAATATCCTGGCTGTGGTCTACATGAACTACAGAGTTAAGTGGAACCTCACCTATTTGCCCTGTTCAATCACAGCCTCACCTCAGGCTTTGCCCCTACAGAATTGTGCACTGTTACAGTCATCCCTCTACACAAATAAGCAGTGACTACAGACCCTGGAAATTATTGCCCTATTAGCCTGACGAGTCTGATATGCAAAGCTATGGAACACATCATCATGGACCTAATAAACAAGGATAAAGGGAATCTCCAAACTCTGGATCCCACACAGTTTGGTTTTGTGAAGGGTAGCTCATGCCTACTCAACCTGATCAACTTCTTTGAGTCAGTCACCAGAGCTGTGGATAAAGGCAAGGTGGTTCATACAGCCTACCTTGATCTGGCCAAGACCTCTGATACCATTCCTCATTCAGGAATCATAGAAAAACTCACTAAGCTAGGCATCAACCCCCATATCACTAGGTGGCTTCCAAACTGGCTCACAGATAGAACCCACACTATGAAAGTAGCTGACTCCAAGTCAGACAGCTGACCAATCACTAGTGGAGTCCCACAGGGTTCTGTCCTGGGTCCTCTTCTGTTTGGTATCTACTTCTCTGAAGTCTAGGCCAACACAAAAGGACTCTGGCTGACAAAGTTCACAGATGATTGCAAGTTGGGAGCTATCATTAACTCCACAAGTGATGTCGACATCCTACAAAAAGGCCTTACTGAGACCAACGACTGGTGTCAGACCCATGACCTTAAGGTCAATGCCAAAACATGTGTTGTCATCCCCTTTGGGAAAAACCTGGTTCTCATGAATTACCACAGTGATGGTAATCCACTGAACACAGAAGATGTTATAAGGGATCTGGGAACACAGGTTGACAGAAACCTCTCTTTTGACCACCACATTGCCAAATTGCCACTGTGGTCAGAAAGCCCTTCTATGTGGCACATCTCATTACTAAGGGTTTTGCAACTAGGAAGAAAGAGGTCATTGTCTCCCTCTACTCTTCACTCATTAGGCCAATCATCGAGTACAATGCCCCATTTGGAATGTACATCATTAGACACCTGTAACAACCATAGAGGCCACAAAAGTACCTCACAAAGATGATTCTAGGCCTTAAACAGTTGTCCTATATGGACAAACATAAAAAAACTCCAACTTTTCTCTGTCTCATCTCACCTACTTAGAGGCAATCTCTGCTTGAGTTACAAAGCCATGTCTGACCCAGATCAGTTAGAAATGCTACATCTAAAGAAATCCCAATCCCTCTACACCACATGCTCCAGAGACCTCAACCTCATTACCACAATCAGCAGAACATGCTGGAGGGACAGGTTCATAACTCAAAGACTGCCCATGCTATGGAACAGACTTCCCATACATGTCAAACAGAGCACCTCAGTGGCCCACTTCAAGAGAAATCCTGACGAGTGGATGGGAAATAGAAAATTCACCAGAGGGACCACTCCAGTGGATCTACTCGACAGAGGCACTGGGAACTAAGGTCGAGTGGCATGATGCCAAGCGAATCCTATGGGCGAGGCTTGTAAAAGCTCCAGGGCCATTAGCCTAGTACACGCCTGAACCTATAAAAAGGGCAAAAGGAATAATATTTTGGCCTTCTGTAGCAGAAGATATTGATAGAGTACTTTCATCTTGTTCAGTATGCAATAGTACTAAACTGTGTTTCCAAAAAGAACCACTTCAGCTAAGTCAAGTTCCTAAACTACCTTGGTCAACAGTAGCCACTGATATATTCGAGTGGAACAATCAGTATTATTTAGTATTGGTTTGAGATCGATTTGCTACTTAACCTAATGTCCACTGCTATCACCAAGTTGAAACGTCATTTCTCAGTCCATGGTGGTCCACACAAAGTTATTTCTGACAATGGTACCCAATTTACCAGTCAGTTGTTTCAGAAATTTGCAAAATAATGGGGCTTTATACATGTTGCTAGTAGTCCAGAATACCCACAGTCATGGACTAGCTGATCCTGCAGTAGAGAGTGCAAAGCCATTACTAGAGAAGTCAATGCATTATAATACTGATGTCTTTTTGAATTTACTCAATCTCAGAAACATACCCCATGACGATATACTTGGCTTGCCTGCTTAGAGACTTCTATCTTGGCAAACCAGAACAACATTGCCTATCAGTTCCAGTTTGTTGAGGCCTAAAGCAAAGAACAACAGAGCAATCAAAGCCCAACAATTCAGAAAGCACTCTTTTCAGAAGTCCAGCTATGATAAATCGAACAGATTTCTTTGTCCATTGAAAGAAGGAGAGACAGTGAGGATAGACACTGTAAAAGGTTTCAGCTGGATTGGTCAAGTAACAGGTATATGTGCTAAGCTAAGATCCTACTTTGTGGAATCTGAAGGTGTGGAGTACAGGAGAAATCACGGGTGTCTTCTTCCTGTATCAGAATCGATATTGCAGTATTATTATTATGATACAGACTCTAGATCTCATAGCAATCCAGGCAATGTTCCTGTTGAAGAACATGTCTTAACTTCTACTTCCATTCCTGATGATGTTTCTGATGTCCCCAAAGGAGAACATTCAGCAGGGATAGTCCCAATTGTAGACCTAATTCTCATTTCTATGTCACATTATTTGGTCGTATTTCTAGACCTAGTGTGAAATACACAGCAATCTGGATATAATTGTCTGTATGTATTTAGTTCTGTATAATTGCATGTCAAAGAATTATTTTGTATCAATTGCATGTCAAATAATGTTGTCAATAATGCATTACTTATTTTTCAGAGGGAGGATGTAGAATAGTGTGTCTGTGCTGTACCTTTAAGAAGCATTTCAAGTACAGCATGTACATGCAAATAGCAAGCATGTGCTAGCATCAATGAGGAGGATGTAGAATAGTGTGTCTGTGCTGTACCTTTAAGAAGCATTTCAAGTACAGCATGTACATGCAAATAGCAAGCATGTGCTAGCATCAATGAGGGAGGATGTAGAATAGTGTGTCTGTGCTGTACCTTTAAGAAGCATTTCAAGTACAGCATGTACATGCAAATAGCAAGCATGTGCTAGCATCAATGAAATTTTGAGAGTGCAGCCAAAGAGTGAGCATGTATGAGTGTGATAGCTAGTTTGCTTATAAGTTTATCTAAGTTAAAGTTATTAAGCCTCAAGCCTGATAATAGAGCTGCTTGAACAGAACCCTCAGATGTTAGTCTGTTTTATCCTGACCAGAAAGCGACACCCTCCTCAGTCTAAACTTCCCCCATATAGGACTGGTCTGGGTCTATATTACATTGTCAGCAGGTGAAAATGTCAACTCTGACTTGTTTGACACGAAAATGTTGAACTACAAGATTAGCGAACAGCCAAATTACTGGCAGTTCTTTTACACTTGCCCTTTCCCTGACTGTAGTGCAGTCTTGTTGTTAGAATATTTAGTTAGGGGGTGTGTGGGGGGCACAGCCCCCAAAGTTGGGGGGTGGAGGGTGTGAAACCCCCCACTTAAATATATTTTTGTGTGGCGTTGGTGTTTGGCCAACCAATTTCTTTCCGTTGGAAAGAAATTGGTGATCTGGCCGTTCACTAATCTTGTAGTTCAACATTTTTGTGTCAAACAAGTCAGATTCGACATTTTCACCTGTCGACAATATAATATAGACCCTAATGGTCTGCAGCATTCACCAGTTCAGATCACTCCACACACTCATGGCCTTCTTTTCTTACTTTATAGACAAAGCTCTTTTGTACCACATCTCACTTGGTCCATGAGCTTTTGCTCTCACTAATCCATCACTGCTCCCATCCTTCCTCTTCAGCTGTACAACTGCACTCATTATCTTTTAATCTTTCTTTGGATTGTCTTGCCTGACATCGACTAAATCATATTAAAAAATAAGGAAATAACTGGAGAAGCAAAAAAGCTTCAATTCCCCCAGCATCTGAAGCTTGTTAATCTTAACTTAACAAGCCTGTTTTTACATTTCACCTCCCACCCATTTCTCTAAATACAAATGTATCTCCTGTAGGTTTGGGTTGGTGTTTGTCTATGACAAATGCTTGATTCAGTATAGTATTAATGGACAAATCATTACACTTACAACATTCACTCTGCCTAACACAGAAATTGTTTGATTGTGCATTCAGAAAACTGGAAGTCCTGGAGCTAAACATCTGATCTGTGTCTTATTGTGAGCGATCTATATAATAAATACAATAAATTAATTTATGCCATGTTTCTACATATCAAAGGCAAGGAAGCCATTAATGTATTCATTGCATCTAATCTGAGTAAGAGAAAAATCACTTTGGCAATACTGAAACCTAAATGCTATGGCTTATGTCAGCCAGAGCTGAAAATAATATATGCAAGGTACTTTTTTTTTAAATAAATCAGAGATTACAGGAACATATTGATGAATGCATGTCTGACTTGAGACAAAGGACACATCTGTTAATTTTTAGAACTGTGTTATTTATCAGTCAGGGACTAAACTGTCTGTAGTATAAATATTAAGTATAGATATAATGCGGCTGTTGACAGAATAAAACCTGGCACCTGAAAAGGTCATTGATGTGTATTTTGCAAGAAAACTGTCACATGTTGATGAAATCACTGATTGACAGCACAGAAGTCTGTGCAATTAACAGTGAATCTGAGACTAAAAAAATAAAGTTATGCAAACAATAAAAATAAAAGATTAATGATAATACACATGGCAGTCAAATATTTAGTCCAATATGGCTTCTAGTCATTAATGAATAGAGCAGATAGATTCTTACTCAGTGCCATATGGTCTAGCAGTGGGAATAAAATGAAGCAATGTAAAATAAAAGAGATATAAGACCTGCACCTCATTACCACAATCAACAGAACATACTAGAGGGACAGGTTCATAACCCAGAGACTGCCCATGCTATGGAATAGACTTCCCATACATGTCAAACAGAGCACCTCACTGGCACTCTTCAAGAGAAATCCTGATGAGTGGATGGGAAATAGAAAATTCACCCCGGGGATCACTCCAGTGGCTCTGCTTGACAGAAGCACTGGGAACTAATGTCAGGTGGCATGATGCCAGGGTAATCCTATGGGCTTGGCTTGTAATGGCTCCAGGGCCATTAGCCTATTACACACCCATGAACCTATGAACCTATTACTGTGACTTCTGTGAATATAGTGCAATGCAAAGTAAGAAACTATGGGTGCAAAACAAAAGGTTTGAGAATATGACTGTAAAAACGATGCCTAATCAGAGAAATAGTGCATAAATTGCAAATCTATTATGTCTGTGCTTTATACAGAAGCAGAGTGCAACATAATTTCTGAATTTAAATTCGGAAGTCAGGTATTTGTTTGCAGGATAAGTCAATCTGCTTGTGCAGTTTTGACAGTTGCAAGTCAATTGACTTGAACGACTTATAAAATATATATTGTATAATGTTGTTTTAGGTAGTAGTACTGCAGATTCAGGTAACACAAATCAATGGACATAACAATGCATGCATGTCTAAGGACAAATGCGGTAAGGCCATGTAAGTGGATGGGTTAAACAAAGAGTGATCTGAGCATATGCATATGTTTTAACCACATGTTCACCAAGGCAAACAGTAAACTTTGCATGTTGGGAACAGTAGTTGTTATACTTGAGTAGACAGCCAGTATGTGAGTTGCGCCATAAAACCAAAATCAGTACAGAAGCTGTCAAAAATCAGAAAGTAAATCATGTAAATTAAGGTATTATATTTTTGGGTGTGGATCACCTGAAGAAAATTGTTGTATTTGCCACAACCTGAACCAAATAATACAACTACAATGTTAAGTACATAGAGCTCTAAGGAAAAAAAAAACAGAGCAGAGTTTAAGCATATATAAAAGCTAAGTTTGATTGTTAGGCAGACTCTACTGTTTTTATTGATTAAAAACACTAGAAATATTTCAAATAGATATATGCGATATGATTCGGTGTTTGGAAAAAACTACAAAAATAACTGATGACAATTTTCTTTGGAATAGTACAAACAGCAGCATAATACAAGACTTATTAAGCTACAAAACCGACAAAATATCAAAGACTAAATTAATTTATGTATTTTTGGAAAACTTATATTTTAAGTTGCAGAAGATCCTCTGTTTTTTTTATTTGTTTTTATTTTATTTTATTTTTTTTTACATTTGCCAAATGGGTCATGTGCCCACATCCCCACTGAGGCGCCTTTGCCCTTAAATCCCTTTTGTCTATCTATTTCTCTCTCTCTCTATATATATATATATATATATATATATATATATGTACTATATAGATTTACCATCAAAATCTCGGAAGACAGTTCCATGAGCTTGGAAGGTCAAATGTCACTCTTCCAAGGTTTTGTAATGTCAATTTTTAAATGTTTGAATCCTGAACAGCAAATGCACACTAGCATTTGCAGTTGTGGATTCATCATTTTGAATGGAGATTGCACTATAGCCAGGATCAGGAAATGTACCCTTTCCTTCACTGTAGTATGATCTTGGAGTTTTTATATATAAGTAGCAGGTGTGGTAGGTGCATGTGTGCTTGCCCCCCTGCAAAATGTTAGTAGGACATAACCTGAAGTCCAGGTAGTTTTGGTAAGTGACTTGTTGACTTTCCTAAATTATCACTTTTGGTAATGTGATTGTTCAAATTTGAATTTTACAGCATTTAAAGTCAGGTAAGTAATCACTCGCACAAGTACGTTGTGAAATTTTGATGGTAAACCAGATATAAATTATATATATATATATATATATATATATATATATATATAGATATATATATATATATATATATATATATATATATATATATATATATATATATATACACAAATATATACATACACACACACACACACACACACACACACATATATATATATATATATATATATATATATATATATACACAGAGAGAGAGAGAGAGACAGAGATACACACACACACACACACACACACACACACACACACACACACACACACACACACACACACACATAATTCTGGATCACTTATGCTGTGGGAAAAGACTGAAAATTCAAATTTTACTGATTTTTGAGCTTTCAGTACTGTGCAGACAAAACTGTCTGTCTTTTGCCTAACTGAGTTTCAGATTCTTGTGACTAATTTGAACATATCTGAATGCTCAGCTGTGTGTTTATTTGTTTATTTGTTTAGCCTTTGTTGAACTGGTTAGTCCCACTAGGTTAGTAACCTCAATCCCCATCTGTGTATTTATTTATCCTTTTTTTTCCCACTAAGCTAGTAGCCTCTTTTCAGGGGAGAGCTGAGGTAATGTTTATACTACTGGGAGAAGTATGGCTAGGCAGAGAACTTCAACTACTCATCATTGCTGTGAGTAGAACCCATTTTGGAGGAGCACTTCCTGTTTCTATTCCAGAGGCAAAGGTGGCCAGGGGAAACAGGGAGGCAGATGGAAAAAGGAGATGATGGACTGGTGAAAGAAACGAAGTAGAAAGCAAATGTTGAGAAGGGAGAATGTGTGCATGATTCTGAGGAAAATGTTTCAAAGAAAACTTTTGATGGAGATGAGTTAGCAGATGATGTATGCATAATTATAGCTCTCCAGTCCTGAGGATTGCAGGATGATTTCCTTAAAGAAACGGTGGTACAGCATGAGCCAGAAAATGAAAGAGATGTTTCTGGGGGACATTATGGAGAAAATATAAAAGGAAGATGCGGAGACAATCCTGAAGAATATTGGTGAGATGGAAAAGAAAACATATGTTGAGAAAGTAAAAGAAGCAAAAGTGGAGTAGCAGAACATATCTGAAGCCTTCTAGCTTATCAGTGGGAGTGGTGAGCACTAGGTAACCTGTCTACCACATAAGGAGTGGTTCTGGCCCAGAAATTGTAGTTATTGGCCATTTGAGCAATCTCTTCCATCTCTCTCAACTTCCTGATTTGAAAGCCTGCATTTGCACTTGTTTCTGTCCTGTAACCTGTCTAGTGCAGATACGGATTCTTAGTTTTAGCACTTAAATTTGCTTATTCATGCTCAGCACTTGTTCAGAACTTGTAAGCACTAAATAAGCTACTAATTACTATAGCACTCAATCTTCCTCATTACCTAGTGGAAAACAGTTTTTGTACTTACTTTTCTCACTTGCTTAGAGAAAAACAGCTCTTGTACTCACTTTCCTCAGTTATCAAGAGGAAAGTAGTTTTTTATTCAGGTATGTCTAAGGGTCAGCTCCCAGTGTTCTCTCTTGTCTATCTGATGAATCTGGGCATCTTGAGGCAATGCAGAAATTGCCTCATGTACACAGACAACCCTCTCCTCCTACCACCCAACACTACAACCTGTGAGAGATGCACTTATCTAGCCAAACTGGAGGTAAAGCCTCTCTGACCAAGACTGAACTTGACAGTCAAGAGGAGAAGGTAAACATTTGCACCACACCACACTCATCATATTGTCTCACTAAATATACACCACCAAAATCCACACATAGTAACACAAAAACATTCACAGAGGCTCTCAATAATAATCTGTCTAAGCAACAGAGAACTCCAAAGCAGAAACGCAAGCAACCTCCATCCCCCAACACAACCCACATGACACATAGCCCACAGACTCATTGTGCCACTCAACCACAGCCAATAAGCCAAAACAATGTTCCTAAAACACTAGTCATAGGTAACTCTATAGTCAGGCACACTGATGTCCCACTCACCAGGCTAAACAAGGAGAAGGTTACTGTCAGCTACCTGTCAGGTGCCAGGATCCGCCACATAACCCACGCACTCAGGTCACTCCACAACAAGTACAGATATGACTCTGTCATTGTCCATGTTGGTGTGAATGACCTGAGATGTACCTCCCTAGACTAAATTAAAAGAGGCATGGAAGAGCTCTCTGATCTTGTAGCCCAGGCAGGTATGACCCTAGCCCTGAGTAGCATTCTGCCATCACCCCAAATGATACCGCAGTACAAGGACAAAATGATTGACTTCAACAATTGGCTAAGTAAGCCTCTGGTGTCATGCAAAGGGGATCCAGTATCTGTCTGCTTGGGATGACATGGTCGACAGACCATGATGCTTTGCCACAGATGGCCTGCACCTGTTGCCCCTGGGATTCCGGATACTGGCTAAGGCTCTTGCTGGCCCTATAGTGCCTTTTTTAGGCAAGGTTCAAATAACAGATTCACCACCGTAACAGGAACAGGAAGTAAAAACTGAGGGTAATGTTGCTCAATGCTAGAAGACTAAATCTCAAAATGCACTCACTCGAGGCACTCCTTAAAATGAAGAACATCAATACCTGTGCACTGACTGAGACCTGGTTCAAGGCTTCAGAGAGCACCCATGTGCTACCAGGCTATAACTCACACCACACTTTTTGGCCATGTAACCTGGACCGAAACACCGAAGGCGGAGGTATGTCCATATTCATTAAGGATATCCACACCTCCAGGCTAGTTGCTCAGCATAATGCATCTAAGGCTATCCAAGTGCAACTAACTCTGGGCAAAACTGCAATCCAAATTGTAGCTTGCTACAGATCCCCCACCATGCCCCAGGATTCCCACTCCTCTTTTCTTGATGTACTGGAAAATATTAGGGTTCAAGCAAACACCCTAATAATGGGCGACTTCAACTACCCCACCATTAACTGGGAAAACTACTCGTGTACCACCTCCTTAGATTAACGCTTTCTGGAATTCATGAACTCCAATGCCCTGGATCAACTTATCCACACCCCCACCAGGGGCAACAATATCCTAGACCTAGTCATTACCAACATGAAAGACTTATCCACACCTGAAGTCAACACCTTGTTGTTCCGATCCAACCATAAGCTAATCACCCTTGATATCCACATCCCACCCCCATCCCTCATTAAGGAAACCACAGTAAAAAATTTCTCCAAAGCCAACTTCATGCTTCTTATTACAGAAGTGGTGAACCTCATGACATCCATGCAGATGGACAATACAGTTACAACTGCTGAATCCTACACAAATGCACTCTATAAGCAATTACATGAGAGCATGGATCGTGCTATCCCAAACAGAACCAAGATGCTATCCTCCAAAAAAAGGAAGCCAATTTGGTGGTCTCCTGCCATAAACAAACTGTACAAAAGAAGGAAGAAACTGTTGCAAAAGAGAGTAAAATCCCATGAGTGGAGGAGCTCCCTGGTCAGCTTCAGTAAGAAGCTGAGATCCCTTATTAAGATCCTCCAAAGCTTGCTATGAAAACAAAATCACCACTAATTCTAAGGACAACCACAAAGCATTCTATAGCTATGTCAATAATCTCAATGGCAACACAAAGATCTGCTCTGAGTTACAGCGGAAATGCATGAAAATTACAGAACCAACTGATATTGCCAACATCCTGGCAGATAGGTTCAGTGCTAACTTTAGCCACCCCTCAACCCCTAAAGGGCCCATATCTATGCAGGAAGAATGCAGAGTCCCTGTAATCATAATTATGCAGGTAAAAGCTGCACTGTCTAAAGCCAAAAACACAGCATCCATGGGACCGGACAACATCCCAGGCTGCGTTTTACACGAACTTCAGAATGAACTGGCTCCCCACTTAAGCACCATGTTCAATAATAGCCTCACATCAGGCTTTGTGCCCACTGAATGGTGCATAGCAGCAGTTATCTCACTCCACAAAGGGGGAGCCACCACTGATCCTGGGAACTATCAACCTATTAGCCTGATGAGCCTGATCTGCAAGGCCATGGAATGTATCATCATGGAACTCATAAACAAAGACATTGTTCACCTCCAAACTCTGGATCCCACCCAGTTCGGGTTTGTGAAAGGCAGATCATGCCTTTTGAACCTGATCAACGTCTTTGAGGCAGTCACCAAAGCCGTAGATGAGGGTAAGGTGGGTCACAAAGCCTATCTTGACCTCACCAAGGCTTTCGACACAGTCCCGCAGTCTGGAATTATAGGTAAACTCAATAAACTAGGTATAAATCCCTATGTCACAAGATGGGTTGCCAACTGGCTCACTGATAGAACCCACACTGTAAAAGTTGCAGACTCCAAATCTGACCTCAAAGCAGTGACAAGTGGAGTATCACAGGGTTCCGTCCTGGGACCTATCCTGTTTGGTATCTACTTCTCTGAAGTACAGGCTAACACAGAAGGTCTCTGGCTAATGAAGTTCGCAGATGACAGCAAACTAGGAGCCATAGTCAAGTCCCCAAATGATGTAGACATCCTACAGAAGGGACTCACTGAGACAAATGCCCGGTGTCAGAGCCATGGCCTCAAACTCAATGCCAAAATGTGCAGTGTCATCCCCTTTGGTAAAAGCTCTGTACCCATGAACAACCACATAGGCAGCAATCTACTTAACACCGAATGTGTGATAAGAGACCTTGGGACCCTGGTGGACAGTAGTCTCTCCTTTGATAGTCACATCACCATAGTAGTCAGGATGTCCTTCTACGTGGCACACCTCATCATAAAAGGGTTCTCATCCAGGAAAAAAGAGGTCATTGTTCCCCTGTACTTGACACTTATTAGAACCATTATAGAGTACAATGTCCCTTTTGGAATGTACCCACAAGACATCTGCAGCAGCTGGAAAGGCCACAGAAGTACCTCACAAAGAGGATTACTGGCCTCAAATAAATGCCCTACACTGACCGCCTCAAAAAACTCCAGCTTTACTCCATAGCATATCGCCTACTCCGAGGTGATCTCTGCCTAACATATAAAGCTATGTCCAACCCAGAGCTGTTGGACACGCTACACCTAATGAAATTCGAATCCCTCCGAGCTACATGCTCTACAGACCTAAACCTTGTCAGCCCAATAAACAGGACATGCTGGAGGGATAGATTCCTGTCCCAGAGACTTCCCATACTCTGGAACAGGCTACCTATCTATGTCAAGCAAAGTTCTTCATTAGCACTCTTCAAGAAAAATCTTGATGATTGGATGGGAAATAGGAAATACACTCCGGGGATCACTTCTGTGTCTCTGCTCTACAGTGGTACAGGAAAATAACTCTCTTGGGTGGCGTAAGCCAGGGAATCTTTTTGGCTAGGCTTACATAGGCCCTTGGGCCGATAGCCTAGTACCTACCTATGAATCTATGAACCTAAGAAAAGAAGGCAGAAGAAAATTTAAAGCAGAACTATGGTAAGGATTCAAAGTAAAGAAGACAAAGAAATGGACAGGTATGAAGTGTGGGACAATTTAATCGGGCCTTTGTAAAAAAATCACAAGTGTAAGCATTTATTCTTATTAACAAAGAGACATTTTGTAATATTATATTTGAGACAGTTTCTTCAATGGAAAATGTTCATGGAGAATATGAAAAAAGGAAAGACTGTAACCTATGGAATCTTTATGTGATAAAAGCATTTAACAGAAACAAAAAATAAAATTCATGTACAATTTCAAACAGAGGTAGAAAGACAAACTTTGAAAGGATGTTTGAAAACGTTATATAAAGAAATACTGAACATTGCAAAAGTTTATAACAAAAGGGGTTTATGGACTGGTGGCTGGAAATGTAATATTGTGTTAAAAATAGAAAGAGAAAAAATTCATAATATACCAAGCATGATATGGAAGGAAATAGAGGTGTCATAAAATATTGGGGCCAACCCAAAATGTGATTTGTTTTGTTTGTTTTGTTTTTGTGAAAAGAAGGACATACGCTTTGCTTTAGGTACATATGTAATAGTATATCGAATAAATCACAAAATGAAGGAGGCAGGGTATATAACACTTGAATTGTTAAGAATTCCAGTTTTGATAACATATGCAGATAACATAATAATTGCAAAAAACGCAATGTGGATAAAATAAGTATTCATTTGCACAAATTAGTGTCCAGAGGTGATAGGGATGGATTTAAATAAAGAAAAATGTAAAGGTATGGGTGATGTATTAAAGATGGGGGTATATATTTTACAGTCAGTGAAATTTCTGTGTTAGGTATAAAATGTGGACATAAAGAAGTAGAATTCAATGGGGAAAGCAAAATAAGAAATTAAACAAACCTCTCTTTTCGGAAGAACATATACATTCTCATTCAGAAAAAAGCTTATTTGATAAATTCAGTACTGATGGGAAAATAACAGTATACTTAGTGTAATAATTCAGAGTTCTTGTTGTCCAGATTGCTTAGCAATAGTTTATTGTAGTGAGCAGTATAGAATAATCATATAGAATAGTATTAGATATAAATGCCACAACAGCATATTCAGATGGTATATAGCAGCATAATATATTGTATAACTGAAAGTAATTCAATGATATCTGAACAAGTCTTGAACCAGACTCCTACTGAACACTCTGTCCTAAGCAGACATATTATATTACTTCAGTTCAGTAACTTTTCTCTGGTAGCTGTCATCTACCTCCTCAGCCATGATTCCCAGGCCTTGCTTAGCAGGTGCTTAACAGTGCCTGTCTATTCCTTATATAACATTCTGTTGCAAGTACATATCTCTTTCCCTTGGGAAAGGAACATTCTATAGCTTTCTATTGAGATCTGTGATATTTATTCTACCCCATGTCTAATAACTAGTTTTAAGTGAAAATCCTTAGTCTTATACCTGGCAAGTGTACTTATGCTGCCAATAGTAGCTGAAAGGAATGATCACAGATATTTTTAATTAAATGGGGTTCAAGATTAAACCCATTAAAAAAGGAGTTTTGTGTGCAACTAAAGATGAAGGAGGTTTGGGGTTAATTAACCCAGTGGTACATGCTGCTTCATTAAATTTGTACAAAGTGTTAAAGTGGATAAATGAAAAAAATGAGAGATTAGTAGTAAAATTGTATGACCATAACTATGATAATTTTGGGGTATGGTAAAAAAAGAGTAAAAGAGCAAAAACAGAATAAATGAAGAAATAAAATCTTACCAAAAAAATTGTGGAAACTAAAAATTGATGATATAGAAAAAGATGGAAAAGTATGGTATAAAAATGTAATGATAAAGCATTACTATGTAAAACCATAGGAAAAGTCTAATCAATGAAAAAATTAAAGCTATAAAAATAAGAAGCTAATGGTGTAATCAGAAAGTAAAATGTCAGCATTTTTGTGGACACTAGTAATAGATAAATTGACAGTAAAAGGAAATATGCCATATAAAAAGAAAAGTGATAGAATTTGTTTACATTGCCAAATAGAAGCAACTACAGAATGTGTTTTTGAAATGTAAATAATAAAAAAGTTACAAGGAAAAACTACTCAAAGAAGATTTTTTTTAAGATATAAAAGAAGTGGATAAAATAACCAAGGATATAATTAATATGGATATTATAAGAATAGAAGTAACGAATATGTTAAAAATAGATTAAAAGTTATATTATGTTATATGTACTATATGAAATGAAGGAATAAATAAAATTATGTTTAATGGTAAATGGATTTTAGCAACAGTTTTAGCAACAATACTAAGTAAAATCAGATGGTGGTTATAAAAAAAGGAGTGGGGTCTAATAGAGATGACAATTTAGTATGAATTAAAGGAAATTATAAATGTGTGTAAATAAATCAGTATATCTATATATTTGTACATTTGTAAATATTTGTAAATATGCTGTTTTTGTATAAAAATATGTTTTTCAAAAAGTACTGTGGTATCTTTTACATCCATCTGAGCTATACCAACTCAGGTAGATGAGACTTTATTTTAATATCCCGTGTAATGGTTAAGACATATAAGAGTATAGCATTTTCCTTATGGTGCACTGCAATGTCAGCAATCTATCTAGCTGGTGTGAGAATGAAACCCACAGTCTTCTGCATCAAAAGTGCGTGTATGATCTATTCCACTAGTGACACTGCTCATACAATATTCGGATTCTTAGCAGTATTCAGGTGTGGGAACTTCAAATACACAGAATCTGCATGTAAATATACTTTTTTCAAGTTTGTGTAACCTGGGATGGAGTTTATTTACAGTCAGGAGGTGAGGGGATAAAACCTTCACATTGGGGAATGCAGCTGGGTTTACCCTTATTTCAAACATTTTTTTAAACTCACTGCCAGTTGTGAGTATTCTTTGACTTTAGGGTTATTCAGTAAGTTAGAGATACTTGTATGGTTCATTTTCAAGCTAATAAAGTAGCTCAATTAAATTTATGACTGCTACCCGAACCCTCAAAAGTTTTGCAACAGTCATGAATTAGATGTGCATGAGTTTTATAACAGAAATGACTGGTATTAAACAACTAGCACTGAAAACGGCTTCCAAAATTAGTCTAGTGACCACATTCTGTAAAATTTGTGGAAGCTATTTACATTCAGCCCAGCACTCCGAAGTAAGACTTTACCACACCTGATATGAGTACAGATGTGATTTCAGAAGACATGCTGAAGGCAGTCTGAGCAACTAGCTATTCATTGTAGGATAAATATGGATGCCCTGCATGCCCATATGATTCCTAAACACATTGTGCTCACACAACACAACTAACATTTGACAAAATCAAGGCTGACTCTGTTTCTTAACCCTTGGCATATGCTTTATGGAGCTCAAGGAGTAAAATGTAATATTATGGAGTTTGCCAAGTGCCATAGCAAAAAAAAAACAAAAAGAAAAAAAACAAATCAAATTGCAACCTAAGCCAGAAATGATGCTGTGGATGTGCAAACTAGAAGACAGCCAGCTAGAGATAAAGCAAGGCTGCAACTAAACTGGTTGTCTGACCACAAATAATCAACAGGTACTGGCTAGCCAGACAATTGCTGCAAGCTATCTGCAACATATGTTGGCCACACATGTCTATGCAGCCAGTGCAAGGAAAGCTCATCCCCCTGAAACCAAAGTATGTCTCAATCTGTGTGTACCTTCATTGGGGACATTTCAGAGACATAAGGGGGTGCTGTGGGAATGTCACTGACAGCTGCCAGTCTTGTACTGGCAAAATTCCTGGAAGCAATGTGCATCAAGATGGATGACTTCATGCACTTTTCATCTACCCCATAGAGTGGAGAACTGTAATGCACCAGTTTTACAGCATTGCATACTCCCCCATGTACTTGGTGCAATAGGTTGCATATACACACCCATCAAGACACCAGGACACCCTGAAGCAGACCAATACATAAACAAAAAAGGCAGGCAATCCATCAGTTGCCAGGTTGTGTGTGCAGCAAATGGCAGCATAACAAACATCATGGCAACACACCCTGGAAGTGTCCATTATACTGCCATATGGAGACAAAGTGGACTAAGGGCTGCATTCCAGCAAGGTGAAATATCTGAGGGACTACTTTTAGGTAAGTAAAAGAGCATGGCTAGGATGCAAGCTAAAGATACCCCTCACAGCAATATCCATTCTGATCAAATGTGATTTTATTCCCCACAACAGGTGACTGTGGTTATCCACTAGAGCTGTGGATAATTACACTGTTAGCCTGCAACCAAGCACATGCAGCAACTAGAAACACGATAGAGCATGTGTTCAGTGTCAAAGAAGAAAATTCCGAAGAAATGAACTGTGCCTGCAAGCCAGCAACAAATGTAATTGAAGAAAACAAGGCATAGAAACATGACTGGAAGCATAAAATGTTAAAAGTTTAATGAGGTAAGCGCTTTCACACCAAATACTAGTGCTTCTTTAGACCATATAAAAAACTACATCAGCAAACACTTTTAATATATTCACTCTAGTTCAAAGCAGCCAATAAACATAAAAAAAAAGTAAAAACTTAGCTATGGCTTGAATAATTTAAAGAGACATTGTGCTTTCAGTGCAGGCTTAATAGAAACCCTGTCATTTAGACCTGGGTATTTATCAGCTTGTCATAAAATAATCCAATGCAATTCTCTGCTTTCAGTGAAATATTTCATATCACCTCCACGTATATTTTCAGAAATAATTTCAACAGCTTGAAATCTAAAGCCATGTTCATTTTCATACTGCATGCAGTGCCTGGTTGGAGGAATTTTTAGTGTCACCATTCCTAATAGAATACATATGTATATATATATATATATATATATATATATATATATATATATATATATATATATATATATATATGTATATCACAGTAGGAGCCAACTATGTTTATGACACTATCGGACACTCTAACACAGTCTAGGGTGACTTCACTGCTGTCTCAGTCCACTCTGCCCCAACCATGTGACCAAATACAGAAAAATGTTGCCCAGGTCGCCAAGGTTGCTCCACAGAGGAGGTTGATGGAGTGACAATACCACATTGAGGTGAAGGAGCATGAATTCAAGTTGAAGGGTTTGTTATGGCTAGCTGAACGACAGCCGGTGGGCCAGCAGTGGAAATGTGTGCATGTTGTACCATAGACCCTGATGCTCAATGAGCAATGGTGGTTCTTCAGAGAAGAGGCCTGCCTCTCCCATGATGCAATTTGCTAAGCACAGTCGGGGCACACTGAACCCTGCTTGTACTACTGCACTGCTGCAGTACTGTAGATGTCAGGGTTGCTACTGACTGTGCCACAGCTAGCATACTTTCATTTTGAACTTTCAATCCTGCCATTACCTCACCATGTCTGTGCTCATGTCCTTTATTCATCACACATAATTGGGGTGCCACACAATCTGTGGCATGGGCAAGTGCAAGAATGTCTCAAGGAGGATGATGCAGGGAATGTTCATTTGCCTGTAGCAGGAGGTGGGCACCCTCTAACACCTAGCAATGTGCATCATCTGCATGCCTACTTCTACCATAATGCTCTGTTTCCAGTTGTTGTGGGGAACTACCTTGATCAGTGGTATCAACTGGGGTCTATCATTTAATGCCCTTATCCTGTACAAAATACAATGTCCTATCCTCCTCTAAATGACCAGACAAGCTCCCCTCAACATCTGATGCTTGATCTGCAGCAACATCACTGTCAACATCTTGGACAGACTCTCCCAACATGTCAAGGTCCTGTGTGCCAGAGGCCATAATACCATGTTGAGAAATATCTGATACCATATCATAACCCTTTTTGTTTTGATTTCTCCAAGTCTTTTGGGTTTCTAATACCATGACTGGAATGGACCCCATTCCTAAGTCAAAGTATAATTGAGGTTCATGAAATGAGTATTCTTTCAATCTTTGATGTTATCCAGAAGTGCTCTTTATTGCACCCACAATGGGCCCAGTAATAACTCCTTATGCAATATGTATGGTGTTACATGTATCAGTAACGGATTCACTTCAGAATTTTGAATTCCCAAAACTTCGAATTTCATATAGTTGAGACCATATGATCGAAGTTTTAGAACTTCAAAACTCTGAAATAAATCTAAAAGGAACGCAAAACATGTTCCTCAATGTTTTTTCAGGGGGTGCAAGTCCCCCTGCACCCCCCACTTCCTCCGCTATTTAAATATACCAACTCTGAGATGACACTACAGTGAGGAAAAGAGAGAATTTACCATTCCGCGCTATATGTATATCTCTGTTCAGAATTTCAAAGTTCTAAAACTTGGATGATATGGTCTTGACGATATGAAATTCGAAATTTTGGGAATTCGAAATTCTGAAGTGAATCCATTGGTGACATATCTAAGAATGATTGCAAATTATTTTTTATAAGACCCATTGCTCCTACTACTACTGGAACTATCTGGGTATCTTTCTTCCACATTGTCCTCATTTCTGCCTGTAAATCCTGGTACTTTATGACTTTGTGTCTCTCTGTACGCAAGACACTGTAGTCACTGGCTGTAGTGATTTCAATGATCAATGCTACTTTTTTTCTTCGGTTCATGGACTACTATACCTGGTTTTCTTGCATCTAGTTTTTGAACTGTTGGTAATAGATAATCCAATGTGATAGTAATGTCATCATTTTCTATGTGCTTTGTGGCCCATGTTTCCAATGTTTTTCAGCTATTTCAATATTATAATGTTTGCACAATCCCCAATGCAACAGTCTTGCTACATTATTATGCCATTCAGTATATAGTCCTTCTGCCATTAGTATATCACAACCAGTAATAATATGTCCAACTCCTTCCAATTCTGTTTTACAAAAACTACATTTGTCAGTTTCTCCCACATGTTCAATGAACTTTGTAAACCAACATGTATGTAGTCCACTGTTCTGAGCCACAGATATTAACCTTTTGCCTTTTGGTTTAAATTCACCTCTCCTTAACCATTCCTGCATTCAGTACTGACCAACATTAAGTTGTTCCAGGAGTTTCCTATACTTTAAACTATGTTTATGTATTTTCCGCATTTCTTGCCTTCTCATCTAATCCTTCACCTTATATTCTTTATTTTGTTTATTCGCACATTCAGTCGCTACTTGATATTTATCTACTTCTGGTTTGATTGCCATTCCCATTTGATGCTGATATGCTTCTGCTAAACTAAGCAAGGACGTCATCTTGGACTTGTTCTCCTTATGTTTTGAAATTTTCAATACATTTGGAACTTGTTAGTTCAGCAGATATGTATGCAGTCCCACTATCGCAACTCTATACATGTAATCAGTTTTGAGGACGGGCATACCGCCTTCAGAATGGGGAATATATAGTCTTATTATGGGTTACATATTGAAAGCACGAAAGTTACAAAGTGCGAATGCTCAGATGAGCGAAAATGCCGCAAATCGAAGTTTGTTTTTTTTTTCATCGCAGTACAGTGGAGGTCAGAATATTTGCCCTTTCTTCACTGTAGTGTGATCTTGGAGTTGGAATATATATTTATTGGGGGGCGTGCGGGGTGCAGCCCCCCACAATAACGTTTTTGCTTTGCAGCATTTTCACTCATCTGAGTGTTCGCACTTTGTAACTTTCGTGCTTTCAATAGGTATCATTTAGTATGCAATGATTTTTATAAATCATTTGATGACCATGAAACATCCTTCTTGTTTTCCTGTCCAAACTATCCAACACATTTTGAGGCCATTCAGTCATTCCCAAACTTTAAGTTAGGACAGGAAGAATAAATTGGTTTATAGCTTGGATTTTGTTCCTAGATGTCAGTATTGTTTTTAGTATTAATTTAAGTCTTCTAAAATATTCCTTACTGAGTTTTATTTGCATTTATTCAGGATTTATTTTTGATCCTTCATCAATTCCCAATTATTAATACACTCCCTCCTGCTCAAGTTCTTTTATATCACATTCCAGTCCCAGGCTGCTATTTTTTGGTGCTGCATCTTTCCTGCTTTAAAGGTCGCTTTTGCACATTTATCAAGACCAAATGACATTCTTAAATCATATGAAAAAGTTTTGACCACTTGCAGTTGTGGTTTCAGTTCCTAATCGGATTTTGTGTCTTTCGGCTTTTCCCGGTTAGGGGTCGCCACAGCGGATCTCCGGTCCACTAATGATTGGTAGTTGATTTGTATGTGCCGAGTTACCAGCCCTGATGCACAACCTTCAACAAAGGTACGCCCATTCACGCATGTCTCCACACAGAAGACGCTCTAGCTGTGAATCGAACCAGACAGCATCTTACTGTGAGGCGACAACGCTACCATCATCTAAAAAAGAAGATGAGAAGTCTTTGCACTTTGTTGTTTTCTGAGAGCCAACTTATAACCATGACCTAACCTGTTAAGTAGACAGATTAATGGGTTAAGGGAAACATGAAAGAGCAGCAGTGAAAGAGTGCCACTCTGGAATATTCCCCTTTGAATGTTTATTCCTGTAATAATAAGTTGTCCTTTATCATGGCTTAACTGCAGAGTGGTTTGCCACTGTTTCATGGTTACTATAATGTAATTGATCAATGTAGGGTGTATTTGTATAGCGTAATGCGGTTGGCGTGGTTTGATCATGACATTATTTAAGAATAGAAACTATTACTTTTCTTAAATAATGGCATAGTATAATGCCTGTTTACTGCCCTTCCGCAGATGTCTGGCATCCACGGCAGTTCTGATGTACTGCGCCTGCGCAGTACATCACAGCTGTAGCAAGATCTCCGTTGCATGTTAAATGAGTTTAACATAGCGAGACAGTTTAAAATAAGCAACGGACATCTCCGTTGCTTATTTTAAACTGTCTCTATATTACACTCATTTAACATAGCTATGTTAAATGGGTTTAACATCGGAGATCTCCGTTGCTTATTTTGTTAAACCCATTTGTTATACTAATGGAAAAAGTCCGGGCGACGGACCTTTTCCATTAGTATAACTCGAGCTGGCCAATCAGCGTGCACGTTTTGGGGGATCATGGTATAATAAACAATCTTTTATCCATGAATGTGGGATACTGTCAAATGTTTTTTTATAGTCTATCTATGCCATACTTAGATTCTTTCCATTTTTATTATGACTTTATTTAACATCAAATGATTCTTTGATCCATATGACTTTCTTTTATTACTCTTTGTTCTATTACCATGATTGAGTTTTCTTCTAAATGACTATAAACACTGTTGGCATCAATTCCAGTGTATAGTATATATGTTGTCGGAAGGCAAGTTATTGGTTTCTCGTTTTTAGGATAGCTTGCAGGTTCGCTGTGAAGTAGGAGCATTGTTTTTCCTGTTGTTAGCCAGGCTGGTGTCTGTTTAGGGTGTGCATATAAATAGTTCTTACTCATGACTAAATCATCATGTAAAGATGTCAATACTTTCAACCAACAGTTAGGTACTGCATCTGGGCCTGGGGTTTTCCAATCAGGAGCTTTTCTTAACTTTGTTTCAATCTCTCTAGCTGTTACATCATCCCATTGCATATAATGTACCTTTAAACTTCTTATTCTTTCTTTTACTTCTTATATCCATTTAGCATCTTTGTTATGTTCCACAGGATCTTCATAGATACTTCTCCAAAATGTGTATATTTCTTCTTTTTTTGGTGGTGTTTCAATTCCTTTTGCCTTGTTTCCCAATTCTCTATAAATGTTTTTGGGTCCTCAATAAATTGCTTCTTTTGTACTTTTCCTTTATATTTATCTGCATATCTTCTAAGTTTTTTTCTGCATGTGTTGATATTTTTAGTTTATTACTTGCTATAGTACGTGATAGATCTGATCTGTTCTGATACTGTGCATTGCATTTTTTTAACTTCTACTTTACTATTCTGTTCTACATTCCCTCTTTGTGATCTTATCTTTTATTCTGAAATTGTCCGTATCGGGAGGCTTTTGCCTGTAATTCTCTTCAGATATCTTTCGGCCTGCCTTTTTTTGTGTTGATTAGTTTTGCTTTCTCCTTTGCATAAATATTGCACCATATCAGATCTCTCTTTCTTTCCAATGTCCATATTTCTTTTTTATACTTTTCAGAAGTCTCTAGAGTTTGTTCTTCATATTTTCATATTTCCTCAGTTGCTTCTATTTCCAAACAGATCAAGGTTTCTTGGTTTTTATAATGTTTTTCATAAATCTGATGTATTAATGAACACACATTTTTATTTCAAGCTTTTGACAGTTTTCATGTAGAAGCATTTTTCTTTCCTCTAATTTCTCTGTTAATCTTTTTGTATATCTTCTGTCTGGAAATTCTGGGCTTCTTGCATACTAGTAACAATACATAATTTCTTTCTTATCCTCAATAGTTCACACTATCTTCTTTATGGCTCTTCTTTGGCCTATCAGGTTTTGTGATTTTTGTGGAATGTTACTTCCTTCTACAACAGGGGGCCTGGCCTAGCCCCATTGTAGGAATTTTCTGTGTCTTGAGGATTCTACACTGTCATTTTTTCCACTCTTGGCACTAGTGTGCCTACCTAGATCGGGCACTTTTTTATCCTGGGTCTTGTGCACCCAGCTATCTTTTTTTATTTTTTAACTTACTTCTGTCCATGATATATGCTATATAAATACAGTCTATATATCAGTGTCACCTTGGTGAGATTTTGAGATTTTGTAAAAAAAACAAGATCCACCTCATGAAGGTACTGAGGATGAATTCAGTTTCAGCAATACTACTCTCTTTTGCTTGCTGACTTATCATGTCTCCATGCATATCCCTCTGTGGGTTGATGGATGACACACATAGGTGATGTGTTAAAAGAAGATACAGAAGACACAGATCAAGACAATGTTCTTACAACTCATGATGTACAACATCAAAGACGTGACATATATATTGCACTGCAATGCTACAAATAATAATTACTATGTGAGGTCTACTGTATGTATGTTTCAAGTAATCTATATACATGGAGTATAGAATTAGGTTACAAAGTCTCCATACATGACATATGTGAGGAATACACACAAAACACACACCTGATAACTCCTCCTGGGAAGATGGAGATGTAGAAGAGGGATAACTTCAACTTTTGTAAGGGGAGAAAAGCAGCATTAGTGATCACATCATTGCCACTATTAACCATGTGAACACAGTTAAAACATGCAGAAGGCTTGAAATACACATATGTGCACTTCATAAGGATGATGCAGACTGGCCAAGGAATGGGAAGAAGCGCACATTATTAATGGAGGAAAACAAGAGGATTAACAGCAATGATACATATAAAACATAACTGATAGCATACCACTGGAAGACTCCTGATGTGGGATGTACTGTGAATCTTGTAGTGTGAAAGTAAAGAGAAAGACAACACAGTCATGTATGCAGCAACAAATTACTGACAGCAACTGTATGGAACACAGTAAGAGGACCTGCAGATACTCACGTGATGGATGATCCAGCTGTATGCCAGATAGTCCTATGTTGAAGAATATCGACATTAATGTGATGTATCACGTGTGCTATGCATTGTTGCAAGCTATGATAATTTTGCAGTAGTATACCTGCTTTGTATGAACTTAAACCTGCATGGCTTGGGCCCTGACTGGATGTGCCTACAGTGTGCAATGTTAGGTAAATAGCAATATGACAGTAAACATCAGTGCCATGAAATGAGGCTAAGGCAGCAAAAGGTTATGGTCACAGTAACAGTATGGAGATGCTCACCTCCCATTCCCTGGTATTGTACCAAGGTAGATTGACTTGTGAATATTAATGCAAACAGCATTACACATATTGGTTGGACTGCTGCTCTGTCTATACTTTTGTTGTATGAATACATGTATCATTAGACTTAGGTTGATCATCCTCATCCTATGTGGATCTGTGTGCATAGTTCAAATCTGATGTTGTAAATCAAAAATAAAAATACATGAATATTCATGCTACAGCAATATGCAGTGACTGTCTCTATACCCAGCCATGTCAGGGAAAAAAAAACATACATGTTCAGCCTAGAACTTCAGCTTCAATCCTACCCCAAATATGCATCACTCCCCTCTTGCTGTATCTAGTTACGACAGAAATATTATGATGTCATGGGGGGGTAATGGTGGTCCACCACTGGTGGCATTCCTGGATTTCTTGTATCATCTTAATCTGTTGGCTGCAGCTGCACAAAAGATCATGTTTTAGCAGCAGCATCTACAGGCATCATGAGATCTTTTGTGACTTCCAAATAAATTTATCTTGTTGGTGTGGTCGGTCCATATTTCCTGTCTCCAGTCTTTATCACCATAGTTGCTAAGGAGTCTCCATCTGTGTTATCAAAGAGCATCAAGTATAATTTCATTTTCCTGAGGGGAGAATTTGTCAACCCTAGGATAGTTGGCCATCTGAACGACAAGGATATGCAAATGGTCATATTCATGTGTGGGCCCATTTATGCAATTGATTCTGTGGACAGAGTATGTCAACATAAACAGTATGCATTACTGTGCAGTGCAACGGTCAGTATAACACTGTCCATGAAAAGTACTAATGTGACACATAAAAACTAACAACAATGCCTTTGTAAAAATGAGCATAACTTGTGTGTCTTTAGAGTTCATGTGTGGGATTAGAAACCCTCGTACTACATATATGTTGAATATATATCCAAAGACAGCAGCATTATACAATGAGTCTGCATGTATTTCATATTAAAATAATATACAAACTAACAATTGAGCAACATAATGAAAGTATCTGAAAATCTCAGGATCTGTAGACAGGCAGATCCTTTGTATATTGCACCAGTAGTAATAACACATGTTATGAAGCATAATTGAAGAAATATCCATAACAGCAACAGTGCATGTTGTTAACAGTTTTGTTAAGAAACATGAATTAAGAAATATCCATAATATTAACATAACATAGTATATATGGATAGTGTTGGAATCCATAGGTTTCCATAGTTACACCACAGAGGGCAAGAAATTGCCAGTAAGAATTGTGGATGACCCATAAATCTATCTTTATATGTTGTTTACATCTGCAATGTAAATATGTCTATATAAGTGCATATGGGACTGAAATCAATTAATTAAATTAAATCACCTCTTTCCAGTCCCCCCCTTCCACTTCTACTGGTTGTTTCTCTACCCTTAATTATGCCTCTGCTGACCCACTTGCAGAATTTCCTTACACTTCCTACTTCCTCCATCTACATGCTATATCACTGCATCTTGTCATCTGTTCTTTTTCTACCTTTCTACAGATCTCTTCTATGTTTATCTCCTTCCTTATACTAGTGCCCTGGCACAACTTATTCTATTCTAAATTGTAAATAGTGTAATTTTTATTTGACTCTCCATATGTCAGTTTATTTCCAATCTTCTGCATTTACTAGCAGTCTTACTCTAGCAATCATTCAAAAGAAGGTTGCCTCTCCGTTTTTATTTTCCTGTTATAATCCCTCAGCATTTTACTAAACTACATAACAATTGTTCCTTTATTTGCTTTTATGTTTATATAATTTGCTTGTTTGGTCTTTGTTTTGATATTTGTTATTTGATTGTTTGTTCTTTTTATTGTAAGTTACTAGTATGTTAATGGAGCTTTTCTCCTCGGGCCTCTGCTGAAAATGGACATGTATCCAGCCAGACTAGCCCGGTTAACAAATGTAAAATAAAATAAAAATAAAAAAAAAAAATTAAAATTGCATCACCAGTATGCATATAGGTTAATCAAACTTCAGTCCAGTAACTTACAACAAGTTCTGTTAAAGGCCGCATTTTGAGTAAACATTAATTTAAACAGGTACCTTTGGAAGTGATCTGACTTTTAACAGATGTATCACCAAAACAGAAATAGTACCAGTTGCCAATGTACCACTCACTCCGAATCAAAGAAACAAAGTGTAATTAATGTGCACCCACCTTTAAGTGCATTTACACAACACATAATTAATGAGTTTCATTACAATTCTAGTTTTGGAATCCTATATGATAACCTCTGCGTAAATTGGCTACATGCTCCGTAACACCCAGGTGTACTGCGTAAACATCCAATAGGTATTGTCTAAGTCAAAGTCAAAGTAAACTTTATTGTCGATCAGATATACACAGCAGTGCAAGCTGAGTGAAATTACATTGCTTTGGTCCCCGTGCAAGACATAGCAATGAACACATAGTTTAAATGACAGTAAGTCTAATGCACATACAGTAACAATTAAAATATTAACATCACAATAAATTACCACAATTGGATAAGAAGACATTAGACTGTATTATACTAATAGGTATTGCAAGACTATGACTTCACATTGTGATTGCTTAGAATATTGTACTTCATTGATAAATGGTGCCATATGTGGCATGTGCCCATTATCTGCCAATGATCTGATAATATAACATCAGCGCCACTTTCAAATATTGATTTTGATACATTTACAGATCAGACAATTGCTAACTGTGAACTGAGTGGGACCTCAGTGAGCATTTCTTTGCTTTTACATTTTTCAGGCATTTTCCATTGGAGGATCATGATGGCTACTTCAAGGATGCTGATATATGTCTGTACTCCGAACTGGACTGAGAAAGAGACCACTCAGATGTTGACTGTGTACACTGGAGTGGAGCATTAGATAAGAACCAGGCCAAGGAACTTCATGATGATAGATGTATGGAACTAAAACAGACAGGGATATACTGCTCTGGAGTACAGTTTCACCCCTGGTGTGATGATGTGCATCAGATGGATGGAGAGGAGCTTAGATGGAGGGTTGTCTAGGTGCAGAGACAGTCTGTAGATCTCTACAGTACGTGTGACTGTCCTCCTTATATCTGAACATTGCTATGGAATTTAGAGCTATATCTCTGTCCTTTCTCTCTCTCTCTCTCTCTCTATATATATATATATATATATATATATATATATATGTTTTTATAACCATTAAGTACCTGTTGTGGCAATTAGCTCATGGGGGTAATTAAGCCAATATGGCAACTACTGTCCTTAAAAGTGTGGGCTCTATTCTCATGCTGTTACTTTATTTACTAGTGTTTATAATATACATAATTGTGAACTTTGCAGATGTGCATATGTTTTACAACATTTAGCAACACCATTTCACACAGCCACTGTCCTCATAGATCACTGATGAATATATAACCTAGGCTGCAGATGACTGCACACTTTGTAGTTTTCTGTTATAATGCTGCAATATCACCTACTGCACTATTAATATGTCAAAATAAAAACTCATACATAATGACTTCAATTAATGTCTCCTAATAAAGTAAACAGTCATGTCTATTTAAACCAAAAGGAATGCCTGTTTGACTACTTACACATATGTTATCAGTTACGTGTTGATACCTGTTATTTCTTTACAATAAAATGTCCAATAAGTGTTTCCAGTTTCCATATTCATTTGCTCTTCACAGGAATAAGAATAAAGACCTGCAGTACCTGTTTGTTAAAACAAAATTTATATAGCCTGTTAGCTTGGCCTGTAAGGAAACCTAGTAGAATGTCTACAGTTTGGTGTGCTCGGGGTTCCAATCCACATAAGGGAAAATTATCTGAAATTGTTATTTTGGTTTACTTCACCGATAGCATTTCTTTAGAGAAGTGTATTCCACTTATTGATCTTGCCACATATTTTGTACAAATATTTCTGTTACTAATCAAATTCCTATGAACATATTCGTAATCAGTAATGACCCAGTAATATCTGCTTTTTAACAGCAGGGTCAGTAAAGCTTGCTAAAGAATGTCTGACTAATGCTTTTGTTAATATTCTATAATTTGTAAAAGTGTAACCAAGTTCTGTTGTATCGTTAAATATTACATTTAATTCAAGAACACCATCATTCTCATCTATTGAGGGAGTGAGATGGGCAGGTGGACAAAGGTAATACAGAACAGGGAAAATGTATGTAATTGCTTAGTGATGTACACTTTGCCAAGGAATACTGTGGTCCTCACACATACTTTACTGTGTCCCTTATGTACTTGAATGGTTCTTTTCACAGAAACTCTTTGATACGTGACACTGTCCACAGTTGGAGGAATGAATTATTTCCATTACTGTTAATATTTTTGAACACAGTGCTGACATGAATGAAGTTTCTCAGTCTTTACTTACATGACCAGCATATGTTCATACTTTCAGATCCTAAGCCAGGATCCATATTAGTAGATCATCCCCCATCCTGGTAATGGCATAAAACTGTGTGGGGGGGGGGGTAATAAAGCCTACACATTTTTTTTTCAGTGTAGGCATCATGCCACGAACATTTTTAGATTCAGTAAGAGCTGCTGAGTGGCGCTCACGAGTGTGCCAATACAGAAACTTCTGTGGCATGCAAATCACCTCATAAACAGGTGAATTCCATGCAAATAAGGCACGTAGAGCAATTCATCAAGCAGATAAGCAGCTTTGCAGACCCTGTGTCAGTGTCAGTAGTCTACACAGAAAAAATCTGTGTACAGGAATATAGACAGGCAAAAGGTGCTGTAAAGATGTAGATTGACAGAAATGGCATACCACATACAGATCCGAGTGAAACTATTCTCTGTCTGATAAATTAAAGGAAATAAGTTAAATTAAATTAATTTTTTTAATAATCTGAACATGTTTGCATGACTTGCTGCAGTATGCAAATATGCTTTATAACAAAAAAAAAATTGAAAAAAAAACTCTCTTTTGACCACCACATTGCCACTGTGGTCAGAAAGTCCTTCTATGAGACACATCTCATTACTAAGGGTTTTGGATCAAGGAAGAAAGAGGTCATTGTTTCCCTCTACTCTGCCCTCATTAGAAAAATCATTGAGCACAATGCCGCATTTGCCATGTACCTCACTAAACACCTGCAACAACTGGAGAGACCACACAAGTACCTCACAAGGAGGATCCTAGGCCTTAAACATCTGTCCTATATGGGCAGACTAAAAAAACTCCAACTATTCTCTGTCTCATATAACCTACTTAGAGGTGATCTCTGCTTGACTTACACAGCTATGTTTGACCCAGCTCTGTTAGAAATGCTACATCTAAAGAAATCCCAATCCCTCTGTACCACATGCTCCAGAGACCTCAACCCCATTACCACAATCAGCAGAACATGCTGGAGGGACAGGTTCATAACCCACAGACTGCTCATGCTATGGATTAGACTCCCCATACATGTCAAGCAGAGCACCTCACTGGCCCTCTTTAAGAGAAATCTTGAAAAGTGGATGGGAAATAGCAAATTCACCCCAGGGATCACTCCAGTGGCTTTACTTGACAGAGGCACAGGGAACAAAGGTTGGGTGGCACAATGCCAGGGTAATCCTATGGGCTAGACTTGTAAAGGCTCCAGGGCCATTAGCCTAATCCACACCTATGAACCTATGAACCTATTATGTGACAGAAATGTATTATAGGACCCTGTGTGGAATATCTGCAATGGTGCATTGGTGTTGTTGCTAAAGTTAGGGCTTTGAAGTGTGTAGTTTCCAGGTTCTGAGCATGTATCCCTATGCAAATGAGGTAGTTACTGAATAGCACTAAAGGGCAATCATGCCCGCATATCCCATTCGTGTAGGCAGAGAACCATGTTGTTGTTTACAGAGGAGTTAGCTGACATCAGGGGAGGGTGTGTCCAATGTCTTCTAAGCTTATTTCAGCCTGTTTATATGGCATGCCAAAGTGTTGAGCATATCCTTGCACAGGGGTGTGTGCATTCACTTCTAAGCTTTATTTAGCTATGGGGAGCAGGTTTCAGTGTGTTTGTGAGGTGTGATGTCATGCTGTGCATGGAATTCTGTGGGGGCGAATACACTGACTGCTAAGCTTTGTTTACCTATGGGGCACACATTTGAGTAGCGTACCAGAGTGCTGAGTGTAGTGTATCTAAAAGCCAGTGAAAATTAATTAATTTTGACCTCTGTTTAACTTAAACGAGGGCCACTAAATGATGTTAATGATATGCTAGGTAGGTGGAATGCCTCATAGGTAGTCAATCACACAGTTAGCACCTACAGTAGAGCACTATAAAGTATGCATACACCCTACCATCTGATTTATCCCCCATACTCTGCACCATTGGAGTACAGACTTGGGAAATTTAACTGACAGAATTCTAGTGGCTGCTGCAGGTCTGCTACATCTGTATGTGCTAGATGCTGAAGTCAGTGCTGCTGCTACTGCTGACAATAGGACTAAGCAGAGAAGGAGAAGAGTGTTCAGGCCCAGGGTAACTTTCCAGGAGCTACATCAGCTGGAGATCGGAGAGCGCTAGAGTGTGGACAGGGACATACTACAAGAACTCCGTGAGCTCTGCCTCCCTGAACTCAGACCCAGAGTCAACAGAGGGGGAACTCATCCCAGTGGAAACAAAGGTCTGTGTAGCCCTTAGAACACTAACTACAGGTACTTTCCAAAGACCAATTGAGGACATGATGTGGGTCTCACAGCCATCTACTTCCAGGGTACTCTACCAGATCCTGGATGTCATGCTACCTCATGCCAGTGAGCACATTTATTTTTCCCTCACCCCTGAGGTCTAGGCCAGTAATATGCAACACTTCTACCATGTAGCACACTACCCTGAGGTGCCATGGATTACACTCATGTACACATCAAGTCACCACCCGGTGAGGAGGGTAGAATCTACGTCAACCACAAGGGGTTCCAGTCCATCAACTGCCAGGTTGTGTGCAATGCTCAGGGGATTATCATGAATGTGTGCTCTGGCAGCCCTGGCAATTATCATGACTCCCATATCTGGCACACATCACAGCTGTACCAGATGTTTGCTGGGGGGGGGTGCATCCCGCATGACCATTTACTGGGGGATGCTGGCTACGCACTGGAACAGTGGATGATGACACATCATAAATGCACACAACCCACTGAAGAATGCCATAATAAGGCACAGGCACAAACTAGGAACATCGTAGAGTGTGTGTTTGGGCTTCTGAAGTCACTGTTTCGGTCCCTCAATATATCTGGTGGAGCCCTGCAGTACTCTCCAGCCACATGTGTCCATATATTCACAGTATGTGCTATGCTACACAATATGATCCTGCAAAAACAGCTGCAGCAGGTTCAACAAAAGGAAGGGATACACAGCCCCCATGAGTGCTAAGTCACCACAGCCACAGTCACAGGAGGACTAAGAGGAGGAACCCCCTAATGATGTCCCTGTAGGCAGATATAGGTATGTCCAGTATGCCCTGGCTTTGGCTACGAGACAATAGATAGCACATTCACTGGCAACCTAGGGCCCAAGGGACTGAAACCTTACTCCTACTCATATACATATAGTAAAATTGTTGATGGCAGACAACCAACACAACCTGTACCTATCTATGTATTGGCTGTGTACTGCTTACATCACTCAGAGTCATCTCTGAACTACAGTCCTGTCAGCTACTGCATTAACAAGGTAAGTCTCTAACCTACACACTACATGTAAGGATTACTATAATATGGTATGTATGGATCTGCTGCATTTATACAAGGAAACATAATGGGTTATGTAGACAGAAGTAACATACACATGGGCTACAGGTACCCATCCAGTAGTATGTGTTCCCTAATAATCATTAGGCCTCATAGTTGGAATATGCACAACACCAGTTAAGGGAGATGTTGAACAGTGGGGGTCACATGATATTTGGACTACTACCTATCACAGCAGATCATGTGCTGTTGTTCCCCCACCCCCAACACTGCTGTGTTCCTATATAATTGTTTTAACAGTAAGTCAGCAATGGTATATCAGCAGACCAGGCAATCTCAGGGCTGTAACACAGAACCTGATTACACATAATATTTCACACATAATGCAGGAATAACAACGTACATATTTATGCTGTTGATTGTGTGATGAATGACTCCACTGTGTCTGGTAGCCTGTGTGGCTCAGTGGACTGGGATAGTTAGCATGGGTGATGGTGCTGATACTTCTAATCTGGAAGTAGATGCATCTTTTGCATGTGAGGTATTATTATGTTGGTGTTTTCACAGACTGTCAGTCTGTGTGTGGTGAAACATTATGAACCTCAGTCACATGTTAAGTACAGCAGACAGCTGGGGAATGTCATGGACATTTTGAGTGATGTGCAGTACTGCAGAAACAGGGACAGATGTCAATGTCTGTATCATACCTCTGAACGTCTTAGGAATCTGTTCAAAGTCCAACAAAATGGGGGACAAAGGCCCACAAACAGGGGCATATGTTAAATACTGCTCTCATTAACATAAACAGTTGCTAAAATAACAGGGTTTGTTTCAACAGGCATTTTTCTGAAGGATTTGAAGTCAGACACTCAAACATATGTCACTGTTTAGTGACTTAAATCCTAAGTTCATCCAAGTGATTTGCCAGAAAAACACAAATTTTATGAGGAACAGACCAAAACTATGAGCCAAAACTCTGGACATTCTGCGAAACTCTGGACAGTTGAGAGGTAAAGTCTGTAACACACAAAATCCTGGACTGGAGTACAGGTAGGTGTTGCCTGGAGTCACTTTATAAGTACTGACAGTCACACTGGGCATGCCAAAAAACTTAGTTAAAATAAGAGCAATTCTGTTGCCCCATCATCAGGCTGACCAGTTATGTATAGATATGTCTATACATACAGACATATACATATACATATCCATCTGTCACTATCTCTCTCTCTCACATACATAGTATATCTATCGCTATGTAGTGTCAAGTAGATATATACCGATACATATAGCTACGTATATATATATATATATATATATATATATATATATATATATATATATATATATCACATTGATACATAGACTGTTCCCATATATCTGCATAACATATATACATATCATACATACAAACAGCAAGATTTATATATACATGCCTATTGATTATATAAATAGTTGTGGATGTGTGTATTGTCCTACATGCCCTAATAATGGTGAGTGAATTTGCACTATCACGCATCTATACTGTTGCTCAAAGGATCCAAACTAATGGCACAACAATAAATAATCCAATTACCTAAAGACCCCTGTGCCTACTGGATGTCGCCACATACAGAGACGAGGTGAGTAGGTGGTGTAATGTATAATGTTGTCAATGTACACATGGCTAGGGCACATTATTCCTGCCAACAGGTTTGCCTATCTAACTGCAAGCAGACACAAATGGCCATACTGGTAAAAGTACACACCTAAGTAGGATAATAACAGTTTTCCCACTGCTAGGATACTAGATGCAGATAACATCATGAATCAGTATCACTCTGCAGACTACATATGCTGCTCAACACAAGCCTAGTTTGTATAATGCACAAGTACTTTGCCTACAATCACATATACAATGTACTCAACCTGTGGCATGTGCAATAAGTACTGTGATCTATGGTGGATAAAACTAGAAAGGTAGTGGTTCTAATCTCACTCCAGGCTACTTGGTGTATGTGTGTGTCCTGATAGCATAAATATGATTATCTTAGTAACACAGAAATAGTTAGGGTTTCGCAGTATTTTATTTGTAGCATGTGATGTGCCCCCCCCAAAGGACTGACCATGACAATGATTTTTAATGTTATCAAGCATAATATGTCCTGAACTGATAGTGCTAACAGACATGAGGTGTGTTGTGTGTATCACGTACTGTCATCTGTAGTGTGTACAATTACATAGATAAGTATTATCATCTACATACAGCCAACTTGCACCATGTGTGTGCCTTGGGATGTCCTGTACACAATGACTGGAAGTGGTGCTAGCCTGTGTTGTTGTGTGTGAGTCTGTTATGGAATTTTACATCATGTTATGCAACCATAGGATGTTGGAACTTCACTGGCATAATGGCCATACAGCCCTCACAATCATAGACATCTTTATACCTGTAGTTACAGGATCACCACATATTGTCCCAGTCCATGAGGGACACAGGCAAATGCCGTGTGTTGAGATAATGGTCGCCCAGCCAATCATACAGATTTCATGTGGTGAGGTGCACTGAGGTGATCTGTGTGCCATTAGGCAGGGTTCCTTTTCAAGGGTGCGTTTAAGGATACTAGACAAATCTCTCCCACAAGCATGGAGAACCAACATCACATAAGAGGTTAATGTCTTTACAGTGGGTTATCCATCTACTATGCCTTCTACAGACAGGCAGCGTATGCAATAAAGCAGGGTCACACATTGCCCCATATGCAAGGCACAGAACACCTCTGCTTAGTCTATATGCCACAGGTGACAATGACACTCACTGCAGTCTATCCCCATTGAACACATACTGGAGATGTGAAGTGACTTTGTGAGGGACCATACTGTTGTGTGCAATTGCCAGTACTGCTTGGAAAGGTACATCTCCAAATGGCCATTGTACTCAGATATTGGCATGCTGAGGGAAGAGTACTTGTAGGTTATGAGCATGTCACTTACAGGTGACTGTGGCATCAGCTTTGCCATATGATTCCTGCCATACCAATGTAGAGACAAGGTGATCTGAGGCACATTAGGTGTAAACCTGTGTTGCCAGGTCTGTGTGTCCAGTTCGTTCACCCCCATGTATGTATATCCCATCTTGCAAATGATGTGCTACTTACCAGGTACATAGGTCTAAATGATGGAACTGATACTAGATATACAAAGATATATATATATATATATATATATATATATATATATATATATATATTTGCAGGCAGTTTATGGACATTACAATGACAACAGGTATGTGTTCACAATACCCTCTTGCAATACAGTGACATACCACAAAGACTGTATGAGTACTCACAATTTGCAGACATCAGCCAGCATTGTTAGCCACAGTCAGTCAGTAGTCATGTGTATAGTGGTTGAATGGATTCCAAGCAGAAGAGGACTGAGGACTATGCCCTTATGAGCACCTCTGCTGACAGATCAGCTATTGGAGGTGGATGTCCCTATGTTGCATATGTGTGCCAGCAAAGGGCTGCTTAGTGACCCCCTACAATTATAGTATCATGGATGCCTAAGTGGGTGCTTTGTAAATGTTGCCTGAGAGATGGCGTGGCTGAATCTAGGGGGGTTTATGCCCCGATGTACCCTCACCCAGGTCCTTGGGGACTGCCTCGGAAATGTCCATCATGTGTAACAGTCATGCACCCCCTGTCACACGTCCAAACTGTGTATAGTCAACCGTGTGTAGAACACACGCATATATGTGCTGTTCACCTCCATGATGATCACCCATACAGCCATAGAGATATGGATATTCAGACAAAGAGGTGTATAGTTATGTTGGCCAGTGGATGACCCTCCTCTGTGCAAGGGTATAACAATTGCCATTGTCCACTCAGCTGATGTGCAACCAGTAGTGTCAGTATGATTGCAAGGGTATTCCAATGGTGTTATTAATGCTTGTTAGATCACATGTGGGATGCAGCTTGGAATGTTAGCATGTGCAATAGATGCTGTGTATCTTTCAGTGAGAGGGCAGTTATGAACTGCTCTGTAAATATGGAAGTTATGGGGCAGGTTGTAGGAATGACATGTCACATGGTGGAGAGAAGGGAGTGTAGTTGTCGCAGAGAGTGTGGGTGTACAGGTTAGGTATGCATCCAGACCTATCATATGTGGCATCATGATGTATGAGATCACTGACAATCTGGGCCCGTCCTTTGAGACCACACATGTAACTGCACTGTGCGTTGAGGTTCTGCTTTGTGTGAGTGACAACTTTAGTCACTTACCATGTCTACTCAACATCACAGCAACACTATGTGCTTCTTTTAGCTGAGGAGGTAGTGCCTCCATGTTAGAGTGGGCACCCTCATCCCAACTGTCACACAGCACTGTCCACCTGTTATTGCGCAGTCTGCTAATGGCAGTTGTACACCAATCAGGTTTGCTGAGCCATGATGAGTCTGTGTCCCTCCTGTCACGTACAACCAAGTTCATGCCATTATAATGCTGCTGACATAATGCATGGGTGTAGAGCTCTGCATACTTTCCTGTCCCATCTGAAGGGGGAAGTGCAGTCACACTATGTAAACCATCCCACAGGTGGTAATAAATGGTTGTCTTGACATATATGTCTGTATTGACTGCAAGGGGGTACATTCTAGTAGTTCTAAAGAGACTGATCTGTGGCTAGATGCCACCAGGCAGGACCTCATATGAGGCACTATGTTGGTTCCCATGAGAGGATGTTATGGCACTGCTGCAGAGCATTTTAGGTAAGGACCTGGACCATCCTTTGGGCAAGTGAGCTGCAGCACTACTAAGCAACACAGTGTGGGTGTATTACACTTCCTTAATGTGTTTCTCTGTGCTCTGTACAGACACCTTGCATGACTCTCTTCTTGTAACATTCTGGAAGTAACTGTAACACTTACTTGCACGGAGGACAACTAGCATGTAGTGCCAAGTGGTGTTCCCAGATCTCTGGGTCATGTCACCTGACATGCTATGATAGGAGTTAGCATGGATGCGAGTACTGACACTGTCATACACCTAGTGACACTGGACAAAACACTGTTATATTTGCTCTTAGCCAGTTCATGCCTACTGATTGTAACTGGTGGAGCCCATTGACTGTTAAACTATACAGAGGATGTTGGACGTATGTCTCACTCCTCCAACCATGGTCTGTCAAGGTGTATGACAATATTAGGCCAGCAGGCCTTTCTGGAAACTCTGTACATCATGTACAGAGTGTTATGCCAGATGGTGGGTAGCTAAGTGTCTGACAGTCTTACTCTGTGAAGACAGCAGTGGAAGACCTGTGCTGCAATGATGCCAGTCACAAGTGGGGTTCACCATCCTTCATTATTGGCATACCCCATCTATCTCTTTCCTCTCTGCAGTCACAACCACTGTCAGTGACCTCTGAATGAGTACTTTAGCAGGTGATTGCATATTGGGAGCTGTCACAGACTCACACACAGAACCAAAAGTTATCCAGAATGGCCTAAGATAAAGTCAGTTGTAATTTTAGCCACTGACAAAGAATAACTGCCAAAAACTGCATGATACTATCCTATGGGACATCATCCAATCTGGCAAAATATTGTAGTGTCTCCACACCACACACATGGAGTTATGGACACAGAGAGTAATGTAGCCTGTGAGTCTTACTGGTCGGTAAGATGTGGGGATACATTCACTGTTGTGCACCATACACTGACATGTTTGGGATGTGGATCCCAGACTGTCACTGCTATACTAAATGGCAGTCATCACAGCTATCACTGTGTGCAATGGCATCCTTGTTATGTCACTAAACAGGCATATCGTACAACTGCAGCAGCCACACAGGATCCATGGTACACTAATACACAGTGTAGATAACATGTCCTATGGAGTCCGTGGCATGACCATATATGTAGTCTGTCCCCTAAATGCTTTGACAGGGATGTGTATGGCTACATACAGGGAGGTGTCAAATCCCACTGTGTACCTCCTGCATATGCATGGCAGGGCTAACACTTGTCTCACTTGTTCTATACTCCTTCAACATCACTGTAGTACACATAGTTCTTGCTGGATAGATAGGTGTGTAACACAGACAGTATGTCATACATGGAACAGGCCACCCATGCATGTGTAGCACTCATCTGCTGTGACACAGCACATGCAGGTTACAAAATGGGATCCAGAACATGACAATCATAATGGGTGTTGGGCAACTGTCTGTACTGGACACATGATATTTGTAGATGGGTTATCGCCATCACCACAACTTGTAGATGTGTGAGTTCCCAAAATCCTGGTGACACTTACCAAGAGTAGCAGACCTGTTCACAGATTAGGGATGTACAAGTATGCTGAATGCTGTCATTGTACTGTTAGCCTGTTATACAAATAAAAACCTATGGAGCCATGCACTTATAATGCTGTACCTTGTTGAAGACATATTTCTGCTGTGCTGACATACCATCCTATGCTGCTTTAATGCCACTGTGTATCCATAGGTTACCCCAACAGACTCCTGAAACAGAACACATGACACACCAGTTATCATGCAATGATACAGCCATTATAGCATCATACAACATAAGGTACACAAATGTATGTAGCATACTTGTAACAAATGCCAGCATACAGTATCTGTCATTAACCACTACAAGCGGCATGGCAAAACAACACTGCTTTGCACAAGTACATGTTAAGTAATATAGTCATCCTGTGCATCAGATAAATATCTTCATTTCTCTGCATTGATGGCTAGGCTGACAGGAATGTGGCACAGGTATTATCACTTGCACAGAGTGTTGTGTGGGGATGCAGGAGGCCTAGGCTGACCCAAATGGTTGACAGCATGTGTGTAAGTCAGGAAGGGAAGCAGGTATAATGGACCATGGAAAGATTCCATGTGTGTCTGAAGGTGGCCAGCATTTCACAGTGGTGTGTGAGTGTGTGCGTGTACACAGGCAAGCTCAGTGCTAGCCCTACATGTGTGTGTATGTTGGACAGCTTTGGACCATACATGGTACAGTTGACAGTTCACCGTCTTTGATCCCGAACATGGGAACTGGCTCTGCCAGGGGTTGCACTGGCACCTCCATACCCAAGGTTAGAAGCAGTGCTACTACATGGTGGTGACTGGGAACACCCAAGACCATGAGCTCATGGACTGCCACATTGTGGTGTGGACAGCACATTCCCCTCTGTAGAGCTGGATGTACTGCCACTATGGGAGCATGACTGTGCATGGCCACAAGGACTCAGCAATTGGGGTTGCTGACCTACGTCCATGAGTCTGACGCTCAACTCCAACCACACATTCCAACACAAACAATGTGTCATCCAAGAGAGACACTGTCTAAGCCAACCTTTTGTGACTGCATCAGTCAACCAATCCAGGGTGTCCCCAATGTGGTGGAGACAGTCACAGATATCAGACTATGCTGCGTCCATAACCCTAAGCATAAATCGTTTGTTCCATTCAGAATGTGCCTGTGCCTCCATGATGGCCTGAAACATATGCCAAGTGACCCATGATGTGACACCTGTAACAGGTGTTGGATGGACAGCAGGCCTTCTACAAGCACCCATATGAATCCACCTGTGTGGGACCTCACCAGTTCTCTGGCTATGGCCAGTGTCTACACTCACCAGCATCATACTTGCCACACTTTCCTTTTCAATGTCCCCACCCTCTGACTGTCCAATGTCTGTGGCCTTGGGGGACTAGGTTTGTGTGGGCAAACTGACTGTGTGTGGTGACAAAGGAGGCAGAAGAGAGATGCCTACCTCTTGGTCATAGTCAGCCCCCAACATCCCCACCTGTGCCTCACTGTTGCCACTATCATATCATAATCAGAGTCTGAAGAAACACTGAAATCAGGTTGTGTAGGGGACAGAGACCAACCCCCCCTGGTTACCTGTGATAAGAATGAAAAAAGTGGTACATGAATAGCTGTCCTACTGTGTACAAAAAGTCCACCAATACTCATAATAACAAAGAACCAAAACTGGATTTGCGGTAAATTGTTTCCTCGTCACTTTCATCCAAAATAGACTTCCTCAGAATAAAATACACATTCAACTCAAGACCTTTATAACACACTTCAAGTAAATCAAGTAAAACATGACCAGTACAATTTTCCTTTTAATGAAGCAATATGACACTTGATAAAACAACGCATAAAAACCCAGTACACCTATCTTAACAAATATATTGATGTACACGTTTCACGGCCTAATTTAATGTCCTTTCAACCTTATGTTTTTTAAAATACATTTTAGAATAAATGCCTCATTTAAACCAGGAGGCTTATCTTTTCTTAGCTGTCACTGCCAAAATGTTTCTATTTGTTCAACTAAACTCCTGTGATTACCCCTCTAAGATCCTTATGTACCTGTTCCAAAATGGAAAATAAAAACATTCTACCCTGTTAACACAACATTATGTTTAAATACGGCATTATAGTGGCCCTTAACTTTAATAGAATGTAAATGTTCTTTAACAAAACATTGTCATGCTTACCAGGAGCAGGATCACGGCCTTGGACAATATCTGATGGACCTGTGAAAAGTTGGAGGTGAGGTAATGTCAGTACCAATGCATGTTGCAGCACAAAAAGGTAATACATCCATATATCTTACATTTACAGTACCTACTGTGTTACTTGTTGTATTGGTCACATTCTGAGTATGAGAGTACAAATGAGATAACCCCCCAAAGAACCAGCACCTGCTTGACACACTGACTGCTATAGTATTACAAAGCTGATCACAGTAAGCCTCCCTGCATGCTCCTCTGATGTGGAAACTGTGGCACCCACCTCACGATGTATGGTGTAATGGATGCCTGGGAGTTGTTGTATGTGCCTAGGGTTCACCAGGAATTCCTCAGTGGCCATGAGTAGTTGCTCCACTGCAGGACCTCCACTAGTGATGGCACAATCCCTTGCTACATCTGCTGCCCTTCGTCATTCAGCATTGATAATGTCTGTTGCACTGTGTCGAACCTGCTCATATGTCCTGCCCTGATGGCCCATACCATTCACATCACAGACAAGGTCTGTCCACAATGCAGCCCATTGTCCCCTGTTTTGTCTCCCCCTGAACAGTAGGATGTGATGATGTTGCCTTAGTCCTTCCAGTATAATTTCATTTTCTGAATCAGAGGAGGGTGCATGGTGTCTATGATACATGATTCCTGAAAGACAACAAAAGGGGAATACATTACAGGATAACATACATGGAAGTACACTATGTAGAGATACATCAAGGACAAAATTGCTGGTACTATCCACTGCTTGCTCACACATGTCATACTCTGCAGTGTGAAAAATACTAATTGTATAGCTACAACTGAAATAGTACCAAGAGTCAGATATTCCTGTGTGTGCCATGACAGATACTGCTGTATGATCATACATTCAACACTCATGACTACAGTGGTGTGTCCCCTATGGGAAACTCCCCAATAATATGTCATATGAACAGTGCCACACAATTAGCAGTGGGCTATTACAACCACTATAAAGGGACAGTCCAAAGAGGCCAGTGTGCCACACTGACAGCAGACAATGGACCCTTGATGTGTAGTGCATCCTGTGTAGGTGTAAGACACCAGGAGATAAATGGCATGTCTTTATCACAGGTCTATGATAGTATTAATGCTGTATACCATATTCCTTGTACATCTATTCAACCTTCTGCATCCTTTTGCGCATAACATCAGATGCACAAACTGATGGAGTGCAGTACTCCTCTGTTGATATTTGGTGATAGCAAAGTTTTCACAAAAGCATGCTCTGTGTGAGGGAAGTCTCATATAGATTGGTTGCCCATAGCCAGCTGCTTGCCTTTTAAACATGCTTTTCATCAGCAGGCAATTGCCTCTAAACCAATCTGTGCATCTGAAATGCTAATTGCAGCTAACACAGCTGATTTGCAATATTATCAGCCAATGAAATGCAACCACTGTGCAATATATAAGGCCTTCATGTAGATTAGGGCCTCTTTCTGATATGTTGTGCTGGGTATTACTGGGGTGAGGAGACTACATCATCACAGAGGATAGGTCTGTAGCAGAAACCTTACCATAGGGATGTGTGTGCTACTGGCTGCAGCTGCTGCTGCTGGCAATAAACATAGGCAGGGAGTGTGAACACTTTGGAGGACAACTACCTGCAGGAGTAACTGTGAGTGCACTGTCAGCCTTGTTGTAGAGGTAGAGCCCGAGTAAGGCTACCATTTCCACTCCAAATAAGGCATGTGTTTAAGGTAAGTATGTTAGGCAATTGTATCACTAACAGAGTACTAGGCAACATGTTTAGTGTGTCCTTGGGTGAGATGGAGTATAAATATAAGAATATGGGCAACTGCCAGACCGTGTGTTACAGTCTGGTAGTAATTTGCAGCATGTATGAAGGCAGGCCTTGTTACATGCAGGGACTTCCAATGTGTATTTTAGCTGTGCAGCTGTGATAATCCGCACAGTGACTTTGGAAGGATTGTGTGGTGCACTCTGTTATTGTGGCCCTCATTTGCAGTACCTGCACTGACATTCTGTGTGAATGCAAAACAATGCATCACGTGACACTTTATGCGCATATAGCTTTATTATAGGGATATGTGAAGTGTGTTCCTACCTGCAGGCCTGTGACCTCCATCAGTGAAAAGCAGACATGTCATTTGAAATGCATTGTATGAATAAAGAGTGCATGACTCAGTCATTAATTGCTGCCTTCACGATACTGTAAACTCACTTCTACACACCACTGGATTTGAACCCAGGACTGTATGTGGTAAAATGTACAATTTGCAAGGTGATTAACAGATTGATCTACTGAGTCACTACTGCAGCAGTTGTATTTGCAGGATATATGTACACACATACAGGTTGTGACATACATTTTCTACATCCATCAGTATGGGCATGGCATTATATGGATGTATGTGTGCACCAGGGTCCTTGTTGAACATGCATTTTGCCATTAATGCCTTAGCAGGTGTCCTTATTCATGTTGCTGCTGAAGGGCACATTTACCTGCTATCACAGGCCTCACTTACATCCATTATTATGTCTTTGGCTTTCTAGTGGTGTACTACTGCACCAGAGTCCATGGTAAACTACCATTTTTAATCTTTTTAATTTGACTACATTTTAATCAAGTTTGGGCAATGCTGAGTAGCATGCAGCCCTGCTGAAACACATTTAATGACTATAACTGGCAATTACTATGTATTCTTTAAACCACCTCTTTTCAGTAAGAGTTGTGTGGCTTGGCAGGTTAATGCAGTGATCTGCAGGTGTGATGATCTTGGGTTCAAAATATGGGACAGATGTTTATAAGTGTGTATTACAAGTTTAATAACACATACAGTCAACATAGTTCTATTTACCAAAGCTGTGCAATGCAGCGTGCCATGCAGCACCTTGCCAAAAAAATATGAATAAAAGAAAAATGGGGAGATACGAAAGCGAGGAAATGGGGTGCAATCAGGGAGAATAACATAGTGAAAGATAGGTAGGGACGTGCAGGAATGTTGTAGGAAAGAACCATAGCTATCTATTTCTTGTACAGCAACAACTGCTCACTTTGATCGAATTTGTACATGATTTTGAACCCCAGAGAGAGGGGTGAGGACAACATAGCTGCATTGTCAAGCCAATTGGACCAAATTACATGTGTCCAGTGGACGTGTGTGAAATGGAGACCTAGGTATGTGACAATTTATTTTTTTTGGGACAGGTGCTCATTTTTTTTTATTTTTAAGGTGAGAGTGAAATGTTGGGGAAGGCACATAGGTACGTGTGGGGGAGGTAAGTTGAGAAGGTGAGGATACATTTGCAGACAGACAAGACAGCAGGCAGGGCCAGTGTGTGACACATGAGGGAGTGTGTTGTGGAATCCAAGTCCCATGTGCCTCTAGATGGCAGCATCATAACTCACATCCCCACCCATGGAACTGTCGGCACTGCTGTTTCACTTCCCCGAGGGTGACAGTGCTGGAGGCTGGGCATCAGGGTGAGACTGCCAACCAGGTTGGCCAGCATGTCCTTAATCTGGTGCAGGTAATGGTTAAACCCACACTAGACTATCCTAAGCGCCAAGATTGGCACTTCATCCCGGGTGACAACACCCCCTCCACCACCACTCCCAGAGGGGGGCAAGGCCCTGTCCCATGTAGCGGTACTACAGCAGAGGGGGCACCACTGTTCTGAGTCTCAGAAGTGCTGGGACCAGGTCCCACAGGCAGTTGAGGCAAGGTAGGAGGCTCAGCCAGAACCGGCATACCTTGACATGCTGTGGTGAATGAGGCATAGCAATAAGTTAAGGTTAGTAATAACCAAACCATTGTTAGTATTAATAGAATGGAACATCATTTTAATTTATCCAAATACATATTAATGTTTAGTATATGCTCCAAAATAGCACTGAAGAGGTGAAGAAACAGGCCAGTAGCAGGGGGATAACTCATAGTTTATTCAGCAGACAAGACCAAATGCACTAAAACACAGGAATTGAAAATAAATTTATTTTTCCATATTTTTAAGACAATATTTGCATAGCTGGAAGCATAACATGCCCCCATAGCAACACTTGTAATTTGTTTAAAAAATCCCCCCTCAAAGTGAATGTAATTATTGTGCAGTACTATATCCATCAATGCCAGAATAACTCTCAGGTCCTTGGAAGAAAACTTTTTAGCTTCCAACAATGCCTCCTTAAATGATTCAATACCTATATTATGAGGTATAACTGAAAATAGATCAATGATATCAATAGTTACAAAATAATTCTTTTTTAAATATCTTTTGATCAATTAATTTCAAAACATCACAGGAATTCTTTAAAATACCTGTGTGTTCCATCCAAATAGTTTTCAATTTCAAACCAATGTATTTAGCCAGGGCATATGTTTGTGACCCATTTGTTGCCACAATAGGTCTTAGCGGTGGGTCATCCAGATCCTTATGCACCTTGGGGACCCCAAAAATAGAAGGTATCACAGGTTTCTCTGTCCACAAATAATTAAACAGCTCTCTATCAATCAATTCTTTGAATAGTAACTCTCGTAGAGCCATATCAATTTCAACATAAGCAATATTAATCTCATTGATAGATACTCTTTGATACTTCTCTTCATTCTGTAATACTTCCTCCATTTTAGCTAAATATAAAACATAATCCATAACAACCATCCCCCCCTTATCTGGCTTCATCACCCTTATGTTCCTATTCTTACTTAAATCCATAAGGAGCTTCCTCTCTCAGTAAGGGAGGGTGGGTCAAACTTTTGAATTACATAATGCTGTCCTAAGTTCTTTTTCCAGTACTGCTTCAAAATTTCTAAACTGGGGGTGTAATGGTGGATTAAATGTGCTCTTCTTTTTAAAATTACTATTAGAATTATATTCATCCTCATCTTCCTTGTCAGTGCAAACATACATTAATTCTAAGTTTTTCTTTCTCACAAATAATTTTAAATCAATTAATAACTTACTTATATCACATTTTCTGTTTGGTACAAACTTTAATCCTCTCATAAACAAATTCAAATGAGTTGAATTCAACTCAACATTGCTATAATTAAAAATATTAAAATTTTGAAATGAAAAATCACATCCCTTTTGTGTAATGGCTTTTTCAGCCTTGCATAGGTCAGAAGTATCCACTGCAGAAATTCCATTAGAGGGCATCCTCACCAATGTCTCCTGCCTCTGTTGTAACTGCATTGAGCTGCAGAGGGATTATTTTATCCTTTTTGTCCTTCTCAGAATAGGGAATTCTAAAGGGTCATTCAAATTCAAGTTACATTTTCTCCATTAAAATCATTATTATTAAAATAAACTTCATCATTATTATATTCATCCCTATGTTCATATCGGGTCTATATTAGCATATCGAATGGACTAAATAGCGAAAGCTATTTAGTTGATCCAATACTGTCGGAATGGCAAAATAGTGAAGACACGGAATATCAAATTTTGTCCCAGGGAAAAAATTTGGTGGGCTGTCTTTGGGACTTTGCCATTTCCTCCACTATGGTGCAATCTTGGAGTTGGTATATTTAAGTAGTAGTGGTGTGGGGGGCGAAGCCCCCCACTTATCTTTGTGTTTAAGTTTTTTTTTTTTTTTTTTCAGAGCAGCGAATCTTTTCTCTGGGAAAAAATTTGCTGTTCCGTGTGTTTGATATTTTGTGGTTTAGACATTATTGGTACGATGAAATAGCGTTCGTTATTTATATCGTATGATAATGTAATATAGACACTTCATATCTTATCCCTTCTTCTCCTTTACTATAATCGTTGACCCTATATATACTCCTTGTCTGCCCATAGCATTTAACATCCACATATTTAGTTTTAGGGTAGCATCTATTTTTTTTTTATATTCTAAAATATCCCTGGCTATTTTCCTATTTTTATGTTTAGATATAAATACACATTTCTCATCAATTTTCTTCTTAATATTTAAATATTTATTCTTCTCTTCCTCCACTGTAAAAAGTAAATCATTAATATTTTTTTATTAATATCATCAATTCTTTTAAATAAAGCTTGCATTTCTACCTCATTGTACCTTATAATCACTTGCGTAATAGAAAAAACACATTTATCAAAAATTCTAAAACATTCCTTATAGGGTTCAGATCCCTCATTTACATGATTTGGGTACTTATATACCCTTACACCTTTAGGTACAATGTTCAAATCTAAACATTGCTTTAAATATTTATTGTCAAGATCTAACATTCTATATTTAAACATATAATCATATAACAAATTTAAATTACATTCATAACTGTTTCCAGCATCCACGCTGTTGTTCAGTTCATTGTTAGAAGAAAAAGAAAAGTCATTGTGGGTCAACCATTCCCGCCAGTCTATCTCATAGTTAAAAGGCTCATTATGCATAATACTATGCCTAGAATCACAGTTACATGTATTTAGCCTCTGATTATTTTGCCTTTTGTCCTTAGAGAGAGAGTGAGAGAGAGAGAGAGAGAGAGAGAGAGAGAGAGAGAGAGAGACAGTCCACTACTGACAATGCAGACTATATCTCTGAAAACACTGATGCTAAGTACTGTATAGGCATGTAGTGTCAGTTCTGAGTACAGTTACTACAATTCTCCTATAGCTGATGTAGCAAGTACATTCCTCTCAAGCTGTTAGCATTGGTCAGTATGAGCCAAGCAATAACAAATGCAGGTACACTACTACACAGAACACTTTCACATAATGTGGACGTCTGTAAACACCAAGGTGTTCTGTAAGCAGATTTGGTAATACATTGCATTCCAGGTGATCATTTTTCTGGTAATCCTTTGACAGATGGCTTAGGCAGTTTTAATTATATTATGTGAAATTCTGACACTTGAGAGGCATGTTTATGTACAGTACGTAAACTAGATAACAGTCATGCCTTAGTTGGCAGGCATGGGAATATTTATTTATTTAATTCAGTTTGATTACCGGGGAGGTCCACTGGGCGTTGGAGCCCATTTTCAGTGGAGGCCCGGGGAGAAAAGCTCCAACACAAGGAATTATTACAGTTCAAATATTTTGATTACAAGGTAATATCAATGTACATGCAAAGTTTTAGGAACTGTGAAATACAAAAAATAATTTCAATGAACATACAAAGTCATAGGCACTAATAATTATAAATAATAAGGCAGTTACATAGGGAATATAAATGAGCATGCAAAGTCATAGGCACTCTGAAATTACAAAAATAATTACAAAGTACATTCATAGTCATAGGCAGTCTGAATTACAAATATCAGGTAGTTTCAGTTTTGTTTAGGGAGAAGGGCGACCCATGATGAGTATGTTTTACTATATAGTTCACTAGGTGTAATACATTTAGAAGGGAATAGGAAGAAGAATAGGAGGATGTTAGTCAGGGGCAAATGGAGTCGAAAGTTTAGGATTTGTAGGCAGAAGAGTGCAGTTGCAGATTTTGTTATGATAGAGGTAGGAGTGAAGCTGAGTTTTGAAGTTATTTAGGTTGGAACATGTCCTAAGTGACAAGGGCAGGGCATTCCATTTTGTAGCAAGTGTAAAGGATAAGAGAAGCTGGCCAGCAGGGTGCTGGGGTTTTTGAACTGTGATCAGGTTGTGTTGAGAAGATCTAAGTGGTCTGAGGGGGTTATAAAGGTGCAGAATATTAGAAAGGGCAGGGCATTTAGAGGGGTGTAGAAGTAGTTCAAAGGCTGCGGTTAGTTGGATGAGGTTGAGTTGGTTGGGAAGTTCAAGCCAGTTTAGGGAGTGAAGGGAGGAGCAGTGATGAGAAGAGGATTTGGTGTTTGTGGTAAATCTAGCAACTTTGTTGTAGCATAGCTCTAGTTTGGTGGTAAGAGAGGATGAAAGATTAGTGAGCAGGGGGCACCATATAGGAGGGTAGGAAGAAGGAAGGTAGAGGCAAGGGTTGTTCTGGAGTGAGGGGAGAGGAAGTGGTTGTTTCTATAGAGTAGACCTAGTTTTATGTGTGTTTTTTTGATGTTCAGTTGGATATGGGAATTAAATTTTAATTGATCGTCAATTGTGACACCAAGAAGTTTGGAGGAGGGTACGATTTCGATAGGGGAGTTATTGAGGCTGGAGATTTTGAATGACTTTTTGTCAAGAGAGGAGGATCTAGAGGGAGAGAAAAGGAGAATCTTAGTTTTACTGGCATTTAGGGAGAGGTGATTTTGTAGCATCCAGTTTTCAGTGTTTGAGAAGGCACTTTGGGTTAGGACTTGGAGGTCTGTTAGGCTAGGGGCAGAGCAGATTAATGTTGAATCATCTGCATATTGTACAATAGTTGTGTTGGGGATGGCCTAATGGAAGTCATTTATAAAGATATTAAATAGTAGAGGGCCGAGTATAGAGCCTTGAGGTACTCCAGTAGGGGTGGGAAGAAAAGTAGAGGTTGCTTGGCCAATAACTGTGACTGCAGTGGACATCTGCAAAAAATTTAGCTTTATTGGTATTGCTGATAACTGTCTGTGAAATATTAGCACAATCATGTCTGCTCATAACATGGCCTATCTCAATTATATACCATATACTATTTGTTCCTGGAGTGGGAAAAAGAGAGCATTATGTGACTGAATTTGTTTTGCTTTCTAGAACTATAATGTTATTACTCTTGACTGCAGTGACAGCAGAACACACATGCATGGAATATGGACATACTGCATTCATTAAAACATATTTCTGTAGGAATTAACAATGCTGCTTAACTCTTTATTACTATTGCTAACAAATGTCTGTGAAGTCCACACAATATCTGTCAATAGACTGGGCTACCTCAGCCATATACCTTTATTACCTGGCCTGGAGATAGCCTTGGAATGTACTATGAGTTAAACAATAAAGTTTGCAGGCCATTACTTTTGCATTCTACAGTTATTACAGTGTAACACTTGACTGCAGCAACCTTACCATAGACAAGTAATGCATACAGCTCCACTGCAACAGTTATGACAAAGCAATCCTGCTGTACACCATTTTGTTTACTGTTATTGGTATTGTTTATTGTTTATTGCAATGCAGTTATTGTTCATTAATTGCGCTACAGCTCTACTTGCCCATTTATTGCACTACAGTTCTATTTGCCCATTTATTGCACTACATTTTTTATGGTGTATACTTTATTGTTTTACTCTTTCTCTCTTATTGCAATACAGTTAGCATAATAAATCCATAAATCCATATATGCCACACTCACGGCAACCTGGCCAGGCATTCGGCATAGGACTCGACATTGTGAGCCCTTTCAACTGCAGCTTTGGGAGAGAAGCACACCATTATGCATACCAGTTTTGGAGACATTCAGCTTGCATATTGGTAAAACAGAGGAAAACATACTTACATAGTTGTGGGGCTTTCCCAGCTCTAGCTTCTTGGACCCAGGTGTCCAAGGTTCTCCTCCTTTTCCTCTTCAGGTCATCATAAATGTGATGACACTGTTCACCTGTGTGGGAGGTACCACTAACACTGGTGAGTTCCCTGGCCAACTGGTCCCAGGCCTCCACCTTACACTTCGATCCTGGAAACCACCCTGCAGCAGCTAGGTTTATGATTTTTTACCAGGAGCCCAACAAAGGCCCTGGACTCCTGAACACCCCATTGCTGTGCCCAAAAGTGTGCACATTCATCATCACAGCCTGCCATATCACCAGTTGATCAGACTCCAAAGACTGTTGCAGAATTGCTGTCTATTGTGGCTAATAAAGTCTGTTTCCCCACACTTACAAGTCATTGAGCAACATTAAAAAAGTGCAGTGTTGCTTAGCATCATGCAAACCAGCTAAGCACAGTTAAGCAGTGTGAAAACTCCCATAACCAGGGGTTTAGCTCAGCATAGCACCACACAAACAAAAGTAGCTGTTAGCATGTTTAAGCAATTCTCAGTCCAGTGCAGCATTGCCATATTTCACAAATTTGTTTTGAGTTTCGAAAATTAAACATATATAATATATTAAATTATAGACAGCTTATCACTGCTATGGACTCAAACCCAGGACCTACTAAACATTAGGCTGTATCGCTACCCATTTAGCTACTTGGATATTATGAAAACTAGTATACCTTCACATATACTGCTGGGTTACATGTTAGCTTTGCAAAGCAATGTGGCATGCTGCTCAAACAAGCTTAAATAGACCCAAACAAAAATAATTAAAACATCTGGTTTCTATTTTTAGATGTCTAGCAATTGTCGACTATGTATGTATAAGCACCACTCGGCTCTGCGGCTCTCTTCACCATGCAAACAGAAATTAAAAAAATAAAACAGAAAACATACAAAAATATTTTAAATTTTCTACTTTTAGATATCTGTCCAGTGTCAGCTGTTTATATATGAGCACAGATTAACATTGCTGCACTCCATGCTGCCCTGTGCAAATATGCAAAAAATGGAGAAAAATTAAAATAATATTACACATTTAACCCAAAACCCAGTTCATAGAGTTTCAACAGCAGTGTGGAGCAGTATAGGCCATCCACAACCACGGGTAGGCTCTATACTTCTTCCTACACAGATTCAATATCCCTGTTCCTATGCTTTCCCTCTGCAGTGTGCCATCATTAATATGCATGGCACGCTGCCATGGGGGAACTGTGGGCATGTACACAGATACATTTTGTGTAGGCTCTACATGGTGCCTACACAGAGTTTATTAAATGCTGGGGCAAGTCTTTTCACTGCATTCATAACATACATTTTATATCAAGATGTGTTAGCTAGGCAGGTCGTTCTCAAGGTTAGAGTTTGAGTATGCATATGTATGTAGTTGCAGGTTTGAATTTCATGGTGTCTAGTCTGTGTTCAAAAATGTGTATGGTAATTATCTAATATTCTTCAAGAATAAGTTGTTTAGAAACTGTTCCAGGCAATGTATATTGCTGTTATTTGAGGAATACATAATTCATATATTTTTTCTGTGTTTTGATGATGAAGATTGCACCAGGAGCTGTGCAATGAGAGGATGCACAGGCTTGAGGAGCAGCAGAGGAAGAGAGGTATAGTAATTACTTTTATGTTTTATGAAACAAAACAACTCTGATCCTCTTTACAGGATTATATTTTACACATTAACATGTATATTGCTTTGAATGCAGGAAGGTCCATCATGCATCAGTAAGGTAAATGAAATTATCACATTATAGCTGTGCTTACAGCTGTAATTGAAATCCAAAAATATTGATTAATCATGTGGCATAAAAGCATTGTTTCACCACACTGTGTTTGAATTGTGCTCCAGAACCTAAATACCAGTTGGCTTAGTGTATCTGTCACACATATTCCATGGTGGATGTTTTGTATAACAGTTTTAATGATTTGATTGCTGCTTGTAAAAGTATCATTTGGTATGCTTGCATGTATGGTGGGGTTTTCCTTTGACTGGTTTATTATACATAGCTTGCATATTCAGACTGAATGAGTATTTTCAGTTCCAGTGTTTGCAGACTGTAGCATGCCCTTCAGTTAAAAACTGGTATTGCAACAACCTCCAACCCTTTGGGTTTTTTGTTAAAACACAGTTATAGCCTAGGCTTACTGACATGTGTGCAGATTGACATATCTTTGCAGAAGTTCATAATCTGCAAGAATCATTGGGATGTTTGCATTTTGCAGGCTACTAACTGATACTAATGTAGGTAGTTAATGCATACAGTAGTGCATGTGCAATACTGTTCCACAACATTGTCATATCACTTTCTCCTCATTTTAACAATGACACTTGGTGGCTGTTCATATGAATCATTACATGCAGACAGTACAATCTTTAGATTTGAGCATTCATACATTTTTACAATACTAATGACCCAGGTGGATATCCATAAGCCTACACAAGTTTTCACAAAAAAATAATGACGTCCTGCTTACAAAAAGAACACTGAAGGGCAGGCATTTATAAGGTACATCTGCTCATAATGGACATGTGTCAGTCCCCGTGTAAATTTTCATCATTTTCATATTATGTTTACTATGATCTTCATGGGAATATTCTGTTGATAGACATCTGCTTTTCATTTCTGTTGTGTTTTGCAATTAATCTTGACAGAGCATGGGACCCATGGATATTCTTCTATCAGGTAATGAGTGCATGCCAGGCCACTACCACAATCTTTGGATGATGACAATGACACCGATGATGAAAAAGATGGACCAGCCCCCTGCCCAAGCCATCATGCCTGCACCCCCAATGGAGATGATACCAGCACAGGAACAGTGACTATTATTGGGAGGATGTGTTGAGAGTACAGCTGAGGGATATGATGGGGACATTCTTCCAGGATACGATATGACCTAGGTGTGATTCATTTAGGGAGATAGCTTGAGAGGTCATTTGTGAGCCTCAGCCCCACGAGTCTGGTCACTCTAGCCTGTAGGTTTTGTCTTTGTGCACAACTTGTGTTATGCTGCCAATAAGCTGTGATTGATTGGACTGTATATGCACACTTGTGCATGTATAACACGTAGCTGTCATGCTTATATGTTATTGTCATGTGACATTTACTTCTGTTTCAATATGTGCATGACACACATTAACATATTACTCTTTCCACCCACATTCAGCTGTCCAGACTGAATACAATGCCCCATTTGGTATGTACCTCTCAAGACATTTGCAACAACTGGAAAGGCCACAGACATACCTTACTAAAAGAATCACAGGCATAAAGCAGATGCCCTATGCTGACTGCCTTAAAAAAAACTCCAACTATACTCTGTCGCATATCGTCTACTCCAAGGTGATCTCTGCTTAAAATACAAGGCCATGTTAAACCCAGAGCTGTTGGACATGCTACACTTAAAGAAATCCCAATCCCTCAGAGCCACACGCTCCAGGGGTCTAAACCTTGTCATCACAATAAACAAAACATGCTGGAGGGATAGGTTCCTGACCCAGAGACTCCCCAGACTCTGGAATAGACTGCCCATACATGTCAAGCAGAGCACCTCTTAGGCCCTCTTCATAAGGAACCTTGATGATTGGATGGGAGAAATGGAAATTCACCCCAGGGATCACATTAGTGGCCCTGCTAGATAGGGGTCCAGGGAAGTAAATATTGTGGGAAGAAATAGCTAGGGAATTGTTATGGCTAGGCTTCTATAGGCCCTAGGGTCGATAGCCTAGTACCAACCTATGAACCTATGCATTGTGGCAGGTAACCTGCAGCCAGTGCCACAAGACATAGCATATACACATGTGTTTTACTGAGGGCAAATGACAGAAAATGTGTTGTCCATAGTCTAGCACTAACACTGTGATGTAGCTTGAAACTGTGTACTTCCATATCATGTATGTGCAATAAAAGGACATGTCATTTCCCAAGTGCTTTGGATGACAGTTGCCATGATGTGGTTTTGTGTACCATAGGTTGGCAATACTGATGCGTGTGGTATCATATACAGGTATATCATGTCTAAGTGCAGTCCTCCTTTTCTAACTGCATCAAACAGCAATGTAGCATTAATCTATACACAGTTGTACAATTTGTTCTTTAACAGTACATTGCACTGTGTTTGCATATCCATTACATATTCACAACTTTCAAAAATAGTTTTACTTATTAACTGATTGAACCTGTCTGCACATAGCCAGTTCCATACTGACACAATTATAACTATGACATGTGAACATTCACTGTCTTACCTCTCATGTTTTGTAATGATGCTCATAGGAGTGCTCTCTGCTCAGTAATGAGCAGGGCAGGTGACATACACCTGCTTTTGTTTATTTAGCATTTGCATGACAGTAAATGTATAGGTTCTTGAAATTCTTAGCTTGCTTACCTATTCATGTTGATGTTACATGATTGCACATTACTGTGTTCAGTATGTATACTTTACACATGGCCAGTTCTGTACATAAAAAAAACAATCTTTCTGCCCATGTGACATACATTTTCTATTTGATTAATGCTGTACACATTCATTTGCAGTGTATCAACTTATCTTGCCCTGCTTTTCCCTGATCTGGACCCAGATTGTCCACATCTCTTCCACCTTCACATTTCTCTATTATATTTTGTAGATATGTTTGCCTTATTTGAAATTATTGACCATTGCTATATATTAGTTTGACACATTGAACATGTGCCGAATGTATGCCCATTTTATGATGTGGGACATCTGCACAGACATTGCTGGCTACTGTTTGCAATACATCCATGTCCTCTTTATACTTGTGGTTTAAACAATGTACTTTGTTGACATCCATATCCACAATGTGCTATACTTATTAAGCTGTAATGTTAAAGGTTTGAAAATATCATTACATGTCATTGGTGTATGTATGTGTGTTAACCTTGATTTCATGTACATCCCATTTAGGTGACTGAGAGTCATACATACCCATCTATACCAGTGTGCTGCCTTTGACATGCCGTATGTCTGTAGCATATATGCATTCCATTACACATTTGCTTGGGTTGTGTACACCTACTTGTGTATGTAGCATACATTTTGTTACTTTTTCAGCAGTACTTTTGTTTGGCACTGTGCTTGGTTGTTCACCTTCCACATGTATGGTTGTAGGTTTGGTTCTGTCCTTTGCTGGAGTTATCTAGCATTGTTAGATCTCCATGTGCTTATTTGTGGTGCTGTTTGGCTTACACCTGCACTGCTGACAAACTATGTGGACACATGTTTATTTATCCAATGTGTACTATGATCCTAATTTATTATCCTCCAACACACATCTACCATTTGTCATATGCATCCTGGTATGACTGCTAGAGTTTGCAGCATATTACAATGTGATAGTGCATAAGTGGATGTGTTTTTCTGCAGTTCACTATGTCTGGTATACATCCTCACCATGTCTGACAACATTCCATTGCATGTGTTGCACAGTGTGCCATCTCTGTTACTTAACTGTCCTTCCTTTTTTTTTTTTTTTTTTTGTCCAGGTATTTGTTCTAAGGGTATACATACTGTGATGCCCTTCTCCTCCTCTTTCTGTATCTTTACCTTCACTTATATTCTTAAAAAGGAGGGGGGGGGTTCTCTCCCCAAAAAAAAAATGCCCATTCCCTTCTGACTTTTCCTCAGATTTTCCTTTTCCAAATTCCATCTTCTTCAGCCATACCCCACATCCTCTATTCTATTTCTCACTTTCTTGTGGAGTGTGAATTATTTGTGTTTCTGCACAAGTCCTGAACCCATTGTTAGCAAATGTTAGCTGTGGTGATGTGGCTGTGATTGCCCGTCACCTGTAGTAATCTTTTTTATTAGAAATTTTATGGATTCCATTGGAATCTGTAAGTGCAAGCAGGTATATTTTATTAGTACATGGCACATGGAGATATTTATAGTTTTCTCCATGCTTACTACAAAGAATGCCGATTATATATATATATTACAACTGGCATGGAGCTTTGAAGCAAGTATATTTTGTTAGTGAATGGATTATGGAAATATCTGCAGTTATCTGTCACATTTCTGGACAAATTTCTGAAAATATGTATTACGAATGCCATGAAGCTTTCATTGGGATAGTTGGCACTTTTTATTTTTGTATCATAAGGTAGTTAATTACATTCTGTAATTGTCCTTAACCTTACAGGTCAGATTCTGTTATACATATATCTATATAACTATCAGGATGCCTGAACTGTGATAATCTTTCCATAAAGTTGTTAATATACAATGCACTTTGGCAACCATTTCTCATTATTTACAGATTACTTGCAGGTTTGCTTCATGCACCATTGATAGTGCATACTCCCATGTGCAATGAGCTTATTGTGATATATTTAGATGTTACAACATTATCTGCACATTTGGGAGTGGTATCGGCATAATGTGCCCAAATCCAGGGGTGGCTCGTGGTACAGGACTGTTAGGCTAAAGTCCCCCAACTTTTGGAGAGTAAAAAAAAAAAAATAGATTTTACTTACATATACTACTAGCAGTAGATCATTAGTACAAAAATGTGAGTGTGACCATTTGTGAAGCTTGGAGCTGTGCGCTACAGTGCCTGAGTTACGATTAAAAAAAGGAAGAAAAATATCGGTCTTGTAGTCTCGTGGCTGGGCTGGATTGTTTTGAAAACAGTCTAGATTAGAAAAAAGTTTTGTATCAAAGAAGATGCCCAGAAGTCATTGTGTTTTTAACTAAGTAATATTGCTGGAAAACAGACAGTTAGGATCAGCAGCCTGTCATGCGATCTGTGTACATGATGCAGCTGCTGACGTAAGCGTATAAAGAAGGGAAACTATTGAAGTTCCCTTCCTGTGTTTTAAACTCACTGTGCAGTTAGACTTGAGCCATCTTTGGATGAGAGGGAGATTTATGTTTTGGTTAAGGTGACTGAAAAATACTTGCACTGAATTGTTAAATGACTGACTTGATAATAATTATTATCAAGCTTTCAGTTGAAACATACAATTATTTTTCCTGGCAGGGTTGACCAGATACTAGTTATTTGGCAGTGTGTTTTGTAGTGCATTTGGTGGATACTTTTTTAAATATAATATCCTGGCAGGGTTAACCAGATACTAAGGAGGCAATATGCTTTGAATGTTGCTTGACTCTGGATGCCTTTTTTTCTAATAAAATAGACTGGCAGGGGTTGAACAGATATTAGGTACACAGTGTGTTTTGGGGGCTGCTTGTGGATGAAATATTTTTTTTTAAACATAATCTTTTTTCAGGGTCAAGTCAAAGTAAATTAGGATGGTGTGTAGATGTTTTGTTGAAACTCTAGCCTTGCATGACTAAAATGTGTAGAAGTGAACTGAAGTAAGATCACCTGCAAGGTATTGACTATTTGATGCAAAAGAAACATAGTAATGTAACCATTGTCTTTTCTTTTTATTATTTTAAAACTTATAGACTCAAAGCAGATACTGTGGGTAGGCAATCAGGCTGGGGGCTATGCCTAGTATGTGTGAATGAAATGACTGGCCTAACTGTTGTACTTCTAACCTCCTTTGCAACAGTGACATGCACTGACGACCACAAGCTCTAAACTCAGGCTATTGTTTATGTGAAAAAATATATATATTAATAACTGTGTTGTATATTATCCTTGTTTGTCTTTTAACCTCGTAAGATGAAATTAGACACTGTGGGTAGGGTGGACAATAGGGATTGGGGCTATTTGTGAATGAAATAACTGGCCCTGCTATTTATTGTTGTTGTAATTCCGGCTTTGCAAGACTGTAATAGTTCTCTGTACTTTCAGATGAATGTAATATAATTATCAAATTAGATGTATGTATGTTATTTCATATCTGTTCATGTATATACTGAATGTTTAAAAATGCTTGTAATATGTTAGAGCTTTTCTCCCTGGACATATGCTGAAAAGGGTTTTTTTGATTAAAGACAGTTGGACAAACCCGGGTGAACAAAAGTAAAATAAATAAAATGAAATGTGTATTTTGTGTAAGGCAAGCTGGCACACATAAATTGTAACTAATGTTTCTGTCAACTAAATGAAATTAATGCAAGTATGTAACCTGACTGTTACTATTATTTCTACTTTAATCCTGGTAAGGGCAAAGCAGATACTTTTGTTTAGTAATGGGGGGGTATTTGTGAAAGAAATGGGTTGAGTGGCCCTACTGTTTACTGTTGCAATTCTTTCTTTGCAAGATTAATGTGTATTTTGGTAAAGTTAACTGTCATATAAGCCCATGTCAGTGTCTCTCAGAACCACTGGCACATTAGGCATTAGAGTAACCTTGAATTGTGAATAGTAAGATAGTACAGTGAGATTTCCAAGTTACTTTTCAGCTAGCATTGTACAAAATGCAGATTATCTGATAAAGTACAATGTATGTTTACTACATCATGTGCACTCATACTAGTCTCATGCAGTCAAGAACAACCACTTTTTTTCTGTTTAGAGATGTGTAAGGTTTGTGCTGTTATAGCATGACATAAACACCTCATTAGCTCTGAAATGCAATTTAGGCTAGTATTTGGGAGACTATTCAGCATATATGATAGTGATTGAGCAGTTATTTTATGTAAAATGGTAAGCATGATCAGTATTGAACTCACTGTATCATAGCTCTGCCACCATGAAGTTAACCCCACCCCCTTTTAGTTGGCCCCACCTCAGTCAGGTCTCTTCTGCAGCCCCCCCTTTGATTTGAAGTCACCAGCCGCCACTGCTGAAATCCATGAACTTTACGGAACCCAGACCTATAATTCTAATGAATATCAAATATGTGGCCTCTCTCAAAAAAAAAAAAAAAAATCTTAATGAGACCAGAGATTCTATTTGGTTAATGGCAAATGCAAAATAAGATGAATACATCAATATGCTTAAAAGCTGAGCTGTCTGGCGTCTTCTTTTAATTGACAATTGTTTTCACTAAGCAGAGTTTCTCTTTCAGTTAACAGAAGAAATTTAGAGACCTTTATCACTGATGTACTGCCAAATGTGTATTTAGTAGTATTAATTATAGGAACCTGACCTTTTTCTGTGGAAATAATATCACAGAAATATTTTACTGACACTAATTTTAATAAATCAAGTTAGTCTTTATCACGTTATTTAAAAACTGTCAGATAATCAAAAGATAAAGTGTCTTCTTTTCTATAATTCCAGAATATAACCAAGTGAAACATAGTGTTCATTCAGTTAGTGTATTAAAAATATGATGGTTTAAATTTAAATTTTATTTTTCAGTTAATTTAATGCCTTAAGCAGCATTTGAATTGATTTGAAATCTACATATCACCATGCTTTGATACAATAAACACCATACTTCAGATGCAGTTCCATAGACAACAGGAACAAAAAAACATAATAAAAAGTTATTTTTCAAATTATTAATTTGTTACATTCTTCTCTTCTTTACTGTTATAGAATTACAGAATGTTAAAAACATATATATATATATATATATATATATATATATATATATATATATACACATATATACTAGACAAAACTGACATAAGGAGAGATAGAGCTTGCAAATCCCCTTTTCCCCTGACATCTAGTGTGATAACTGTCAGGTGATCGGCTCTCCTACTGTCTTTGTCTTGTACAGCCTTTGGTGCTGCAGAATATATTTTTACTGTATGCACCATAGCACATGTATAATTATCATGGCAAATGGGGAAGTATTTGTGTGTTGGTGGTAGGGTGTTTTTCATTTTTATTCTTGGGTAGGTCATGTTGTCCATGGTCTTACTGGTGATGTTTGTTGCTTGTCGAGGGGGGGGTGTTGGTTAGGCAGTGAATATGGATGGCTGTATAAGGACTGGGTGTTATAAAAAATAATTATCTTTTTCTGGTGGAGTGGGTATTTTGTCTTTAGTGTTATATAATCTATGGCTGGTTGAGCATGAAGATAATGCACTTTTATTGCACAGTCTTGTCTCTCAAGTTTCAGCTTGAGCACTTTGTAGCATGAGTAGGGATGCAGTTTTCTCTCAGGTCTGAAGTTGCTGAGGTTTTTGCACACTAGTGGGAAACAACAAGCTATGACACTTTTATAGTATTGGAAAACATAGGAATATTCAGGGTTGTTCTTCATTTCCAAACATATTTCTCAAATGTACCACAATGGAAAGAATGTTTCACATTTGACCACTGTATTATCTTGAAAGGTTTGCCATACATTTATTAAAATAAAAAAGGAAGAAAGAGTTGAACAGATAGCCTGGTAAATAATATTGAATCATAGCAAATTAGTAGTAGGTGTTTTATTATGTGTGAATAACTCACAGTATCCATCTTGTAAGACTAATAGGTAATATAGTCAATAAGCTGTCCCTCTGTTGTACATATTGTCCATTGTTACACATTATGAGGAATAAGGTCTCACAAATGGATGATGGACATTTAGGATTATGTTTCTTAGAATACAGATATGTTAACATGATGCTTTGACAGAATAAGAGACTGCAGGTTAACATACATTTCTGAAAGGAAAGACGTTTAATTGTTTTCCTCTTCGGGGTGCTATCTATCCCCAGGTAAAGGTTACTACTCCATGGCAATACAATGAATGTCCAGTAGGATCATGGCCACTGTTGGCACAACATATTAGTGCCAATGTATCCTGGTCACCAGGTTCTTCACGTTAGTGATTTTATGAGTATAATACTGATTATTATTTTCTTTCACAGACATTAAAGCATTGAATTTGCTGAAATCTAAATGGCCAGAATAACTTTCGAGGCAGAAAACTTACTCCAATAATAAACTTCTGAGACTAAACTAGGTGAAATGGGTTGAAAAGAAGGCAAGTCACAGCATGATTAGAGTCCTCTTTTCCATTTGAAATCCCCACAAGGAAGAGCAGGTGCAGAACACAAAAAGCTCCTGAGACATGACTTAAACCAGAAATGTAACCTGGGAGCATCTCACCAACACAGAGCATAGAAAAAACAGGTAATGGAGATTCCCCTACCAAAGAGAACAGAGATAGGAGAGTTACTGAATCAGACACACATGCTGGAAGTCCTAGAGTCCCTTTCTGTTAGAACAGGAGTAGGTTATTTGAAATGGTGACAGAAAAAGGCTTTTGCTCATTAGAGACCCAGAGGTAGAGGGGGAAGATTTAGTACAATGTAAGTACTTTTCCTGTGCCATTTAGTTCAGGAAAAGAGGATCAAATAAGGAAAGGTTCAATGGGTGATGTGGATATTCAAGCCATGATTTTTACTAATATCATCATTACAAAACATGAATAAACCTTTCTTGGGAAATAACCCCCCCCCACACACACACACACACACACACACACAAGTCTCACATAAGAGTTTATATTCCCAGTTATTAATCAAAAAATCCTTAAGGGTGAGTACTTATATGTATCTGATTTGCCACATGTCGATGGGATCTGAAGACTGATGGAATATGAAAGTCAGATTCCATAGATTTAGCAATCAGTTTAGTAGCATTAGGTCCAAAAACGTTGGAATTTGTAGTCAGCAGGTTTCTTAATTTTCATGGCAGTACTGATAAAATATGACCCCTCCCCCCAACTTGCCTTTAAACTTATTTTATATCTCCTAACTATCAGAGAAGCTCATCAAGTACATGCTGGGATAGCATGACTGGGGGTGGGATCAGTGGTGTCCCTCTATACATCGCTAAGTGTTATGTTAGACAGACCATCTTACAATAACCCAGGAGTTACATTGCAGCATCAGTACATAAAAACAAGTTCAGCATTCAGCAGCAGTAAATGATTTTGGTCTGCTTGTTACTTCTCCCACACATGTTCTTAATGTAGTAAAACCCATCCAGCTTTTAATTGCTGGCAAAAATGAGTGAATTCAAACTGATTCTCAGTGGACCTATTCACAGTATGTTCTTCCCTGTGAGGCAGTCAGGGGCCTTTCAGAGTAGAGGTTCCTTTCAGGCCATTAGAGGTTTTCTGGGTCTATATCATAAGAGTGAAAGTTGAAAAGAACAAACGCTCAAACATTGAAAAAGCACAAACATCGAACATTATATTGTGGGGGGCTGTGCCCCCCACAGCCCTGCTAAATATATATTCCAACTCCAAGGTCGTACTACAGTGAGCAAAGGGCAAATATTCCTATCATCACTGTACTGCGACCCCAGAAAAAAGTTTCAATATCCGGCATTTTCGATCATAAGAGCATTTGTTCTTTTGAACTTTCGCTCTTATGATATAGACCCAAGTATGGGTTTTCCTTCCTCCCTGGGACAACCTCAGAAAGGCAACAAATTCACCCATTAGAGTTAGCATACTTGGCATAATAAGTCAACATCGTTTATAATTCAAGGATTTTCAAAGGGTTTTTTCATTGAAATTCAAAGCTTTTTTCAATAATGTGATAGTCAAAAATTTTAAATCTACTATTAGGAAAGAAAATACAGTAGTAGACCTGCTTAGGAAGAAGTACAGGCTGAAAGGATGATTGGTCCATATAGATCTGCACCCCAGGATCAATTTATGATTTCCCAATTTGATTAGTGCCCAAGAACAGAGGGTGAGTACTGCTTAATTCATCACCTCTCACCACCAATGAGTTTGTCCGTCAATGATTTTATCTTGAAGAATGACTCCAAGGTTAAATATGCCACTCTAGATAATGCTGCAGCCATCATTAAGAAATTTAATGAACCTTTGTTGGGTAAGCTTGATATTAAATCAGATTTTCAGCTGTTATGCATTCCAGAGAAAGATTGGTCAAAGCTGGGTTTTTTATTTCATGGGCAACTGTAGTTGATAGGGGCATGCCCGTGGGTTGTTCTACCACATGTGCCTTCTTTGAGTCATTTAGTTTAGCCCTTCACTGTATCTGGCAATAAAGGGCAAGGAACCAACCTGCAATCTATCATGGTTATGACTTTCTCATAATGGGGAGGAGGCTTCAAAGCTAGGTTAAGTCAGATAGTGTTGTTTATGGGATTACTTAATTTTGCTTGACAAACCATCTGACTTGTTAGAATGTTTGTAAAGATCCTTGGATAAATTATTAAAAGGGTAGCAGAAAAAAAATGGATGCAGATAACAAGTAGACTAAAAGATGATTCATGCATATGGAAAACCTTCCTGAGTCTGTTTAATGGGGGTCACCTTGTGGCAGACAATTTGGGTTTCCTCAGATTCCCTTTAGCTTTTTACAAATACTGTGGCCAGCACAGATATGGGTGGTTATTTTTGTAGGAAATGGCCTGCAGTTGAATGGCCATTGTTTTGTTCTGATTTAGTATTAAAAGACATCATGTTTTTGGGAATTTTTCCTATCTGGGATTTCTTGTGGCCGGATCAGTTTACGGACAAGACAATTATTTTTAATTTATTAAATCAAGCAGTTGATCAGATCTTCTTAAAGAAAACCTCCCCATCAAACAGAGTCCAGTCTGCATTCAGGTTGTTAGTACTGCTTAGCTTACAAATTAACCTAACATTTTTAGGTAGACATGTACCTGTATCAGCATAACAATAGCTGATGCTTGTTCCATCTGCAGATTTCCAGGTTTTGCTCATTGGCTCTGGAGGCTTAATTCCATCCCACATGAGTCCCACTCAAAGTTTGGCTCCTTGGAAAAGAATGATGATGATTTTAAGAGGCAGATCGTACACACCAAAATAGCTTTTGACCCAGCCATATTTAAGTTTAAGAACTTTTATATAAATTTGCCTTCAAAGGTCAGGTGCTGGTCTTTAGATATTGTGGTTCATTACATTCTACATAGGTCTACCTTGCAAGGCTCCCCTGGTGCTTTGCACATACAGATTACTGCTTTAGGGTGGTTCACCAAGTTTCCAAATCTGCCAAATTTAAGACATCACTGGCTTGTCAGTAGATAATGAATGGGTTAGAGGCACAAAAATGATGAGCACAGAGATTCATTGAAGCTCTACAGACAGAATTGCCGCTGGTGATAAAAAAGATATAGTGAATTCAGTTAAGCATTTCAGTTTGTTGATTTGGGCCACATTAGTCATGTGGTTATACTCTGGGGCTTTCCGCAATAGTGCATTAATGTCTCTATTATGTGCTGATGTGATAATAATAAAAATGGGAGGTTTTAGTTTTGTTAAGAAAATATAAAATAAATCAGTAGGGTATTGGCCATCAGACTCACTTGCATAAAATAAAACCTCTAGCCTCCTGCTTGGTCCACTGGATGATGCCTGTCAGAAAATTCGTAGGCATAATTTTAACCCAGGAACTAGCATTTAGTTATCCAAATGGTTAGCCAATGTACCTGTCTGATGCTAATTCCATGTTAAAATAGGCATTAGTCATTAAGGTTATAATTCCCACTCCTTCAGGACAGGGCAAACATCTGATTTGGATAGAGCTGAGCAATTTGTTGATGATAAAATGAGTTAGAATATAGAAATCCAATGCTTTTCTCAGTTACATTAGATAACAGTAATCATATGATTCATTTTTAGGTCCATGCCAGTTTTTGATCATAGGCCATCATTCATCCACACAGCTGCCTCCAGAGCATTCATCAGAAAAAATGGCTTGAGCCCTGGTCTCGATCCCAACCATTTGTCAGTGGTGTGGCTGGGGTATTCAGGTTTATCTTGGCTTAAGTTATTACCAGTTTTTGGGAAGCTAGATTCCATTAATAGAATATCTAATGCCCTAATAATTACTTTGGGAGACAATAACTTGAGTTGCATACCAAAACATGTCCTCCTCAGGAAAATTTTGCTGACTTAATCATTTTATCCCCAAAATTTGAATTCAGATATACAAGCTGATCTTCCGTAATACCAATATTAGTTTGGCATGGTGCACACAAACCTGCAGTTCTTTAACTTAATCATAGATTTTTTAACCATGCATTATCCAGAACATCTGTTCCAATAGGATTCTTTGTAATCCATCCCCCAGATTTGAAAAGAAAAATTATCCTGATTTTTATCATACCAATGGCATTTGTTTGAATGAGATAGATTGAGACTTGTTTAATTTGCTTTAACCTTCCATGTTCAGGATAGGTTTAAAAACTTTAAATTTTCTATAATTTTAAGAGCAGCGCTAACTCATGATTTGTTATTCAGAAAAGTATTGGGGGAAGCATGCAGAAAAATAATGGTGAGTGAGTGTCACCTTTGCAGGCTCTCTTTCTCCATTTTTCTTCCCCCTTATTTTTCAAGTGCAGGAAAGTTTTACAATTCAAAAAGGGGGGAAGATTCTGGCAGGTGAAAGCATGACTATTTGTGTAGCTGAGATAGCACTGTGTATGCCATCCAGTTGTTGGGAGGAGCTGGATGGCACAGACAATGGTACATCGGCCAGCTTTCACTTTTAACAGATCATCTGACCTAAAGTCATAGATTGTAGTTTGGCAGTAGAATGTAAATGGTTAGAAAACTGTTGGTTTGCTGAAGTTATGTAACAGATCATTTTGGTGCAAATAAAATCGAGTTCAGTTAGGTAATTGGATGTGAATTTTAAATGCATTTGTTTGGATGAATCCATGAATTTGTTATTTGCAAAACATATTCACAAAACATTCAACTGTATTGGTCTCATTTTTGAGGAACAGAAGGTTTCAGCTGACAAATATATATGGACACACACACACACACACACACACACACACACACACACACACACACACACACACACACACACACACAAACACACGCACACGCACACACACACACACACACACACACACACACACACACACACACACACACACACACACACACACACACACACACACACACACACACACACACACACACACACACACTCAGCTCCTGTCATCTCCTGGTTAAGCCGACTTAGCTTAACACATTCGAAAAGTCAGAACTCACAAGCTACTACTTCCAATAAAAAAGTCATATATCATGGGCCAAATTCTGTAAAGTTTATGGAATCTGGACCATTATGCCAATATTGGGGACAAAGTTGTGGATAACACTAAATATGTCCCAGTGAACTCAGAATATTTTGGCGCACAATGGGTATCTCAGTAGTAGCAGCATACTGTATATCACTCAAAAGCAGTCCATAAGCAATGAAAAATCACTGTCAAAGTGTGATGAACATTAATAAAGTTACAGAACGAATCTGCCAGTCTAAGCACCCTGACATTCATAAATACATATCTGTAATGTAATCTCTTCTGTAAGTTTACAGACAACTACAGAACATCTCTGTAATTCCATTATTATTAAAATATGCCATCTGCCACTTATAGATTCTGATGGAATCTATACATTTGCTAATAAAAGAAATAATAAAGGAGATGGGCAATCACAGCCACATCGCAGTAGGTAACATTCGGTAACTTAAGGTGGGGCACACAGGTAATGTACACATCTTAGGAATCTGAGAAAGGTGTGGCACATGTGTGGGGCACACAGGTAATGTACACGTCTTAGGGATCTGAGAGACAAAAAAGCAGAAGTGGGGTATAGGTGAGGAAGAGGGACACACATGAGGTATGTTGGATTTGGAAAATCTGAGGGAAAATTAGAGGGGCATGGGCATTTTTTGTGGGAATAGGCCCCATTTTTTTACAATAGAAGGAAAGGTAAAGATAGTTTAAGAGGAGGAGGAGTTCATCAAAGCAGGCATACCCTTAGAACAAATATCATGACACATGGCAGACAAAGGTTGGAAAACAACTGTAAGGACAGGTAAGTTGCCCAGATAGTACAATGCACAACACATGCAATGGAAAGTTGTCAAATAGGGTGGGGATGCATTCCAGCCATGTTGAAATGCAGTAAAGCATATGTACCTATACAGTATCATGTTATGACGTGATTCAAACTGTGTGGCAGCCATATCTGGATGTCTATGACCAATGGTAGATGCCTGTTGTAGGGTAATATATAAGAATCACAGTACACATTGGATAAATAAACACATTTCCAAGTAGTCTGTAAGCCAAGGAACATCACAGATGAGCAAATGCAGATCTAAGTATGCTAGACAATTCCAGCAAAGGGAAGAACTGAATATCCAACAATGCATGTGAACAGCAAACAACCAAGCACTGTGCCAAACAGCAGTACTGCAGCAAAGCAGCAAAATGGTTGCTAAATACACAAGTAGGTGACAACCTAAACAAACTTAAGGAAATGCAGATATGTGACAAACATATGCCATGTCAAAGGCAGTACACAGGTGTAGATGTATATGCATGACTGTCAATGGCCTAAATGGAAAGTACCTGAAAGCAATATGAATGCACATGCACATATCGATGACATGTAAGAATATTTGCACAAATCTAACAAAAATATCAAGCTGTGCACATTAGTTTCAATAATGTACACTGGTTAACATACAAGTATAATGAGAACAAGGTTGTGTTGCAAGCAGTAGTCAACAACTTGTGTGCAGGTGTCCTGCATTTGTAAAATGGACATAGAGTTAGCACATGTTGACTATGTCAATGTAATACATGACAATGGGCAACAATTGCAACAAAGCAAACATATCTGCAAAATATATTATGTAACTATGAAGGTGGAAAGGAGGTGGACAATCTGGGCCCACATCAAAGAAGAGAATTGATGAAGCACAACAACAAGGTAAGGTTGCACATTTTAAATGCATGTGTAACAGCACACAGGGTGCTGCTGAAGCCAACCCAAAATACATTTAAGTAAATGGCAAATGTATGTCACACGGGCAGACTGCATTGCTGATGCCCACCGAAATGGACTTGTATAAATCACACATACATAGCAATATGCAATCATGTAACATCAACCAGCATAGGTAAACAAGCTAAGAATTTCAATCACACACACACATATATTGTCATGCTAGTGTGGAGTAAACAACCACAGGTGTATGTCAGGCATCCTACTTATTACTAAGCAGAAGACACTCCTGTAAGCATCATTATAGCACATCAACAATATGTGAGTGAATGTTCACATGTCAAAGGTGCAATGGTGTTTCAGTATGGATCAAACTATGTGCAGAGACATGTATTATCATCAGTTAATCCATACAAATGCTGCTGGAAGGTGTGAACTTATGTGAAGAGGGAAAAGATCTGGAAATGCAATAAACAGCAAACACAGCGTACTGTACTGTTACTAATAAATTATCCTTACCATGGTTATGTATGAATGTCAAATTGGTGTTTGATGCAGTCAGAAAAGGAGGAGTGCATGTAGGTATGACATATCTTTATATAACTCAACATGGCAACAGCATTGCTGACACATGGCACACAACATGACATCATGCCAATGGGACAGCATGAAAACTGTCATCCAAAACACATGAGCACTGACATGTCCTTCTGATGCACAAACATGATATGGCAATACACATGTTAATTATACAACTGTAGTAGTTCTGGACTCTGGACAATGTACTGTCATTTCTCTAAGTAAAACACATATTTACAGGGTAATTGCTGTGGCAATAGCTGCAAGTTAACTGCCACAATTCATGGACAACTGAATGTGGAAGGAAAGTGTAATGTGTTAATGTGTGTCATGCACATGTTGAAACATAATCAAATGTCACATGATGAGATCTTGATTGTATGTTTGCATATGTAACAAACAAACATGGCAGCTACAAGGTGTGCATGCACAACAGTGCTTATACAGTCCAATCAACTATATGTCAAACAGCATATTGGCGACATTACACAATTAGAGCACACAAACAATACTTAGGGATCTGAGTCACTGCCCTGAGGGGAATGAACATTGCGAATGATCTCGCTCCCTGAATAAGTCTCACATAGCCTGTACCATGTTTTGGATAAAATTCCCCATCATGTCCTCCTGGATCTGCTCCTGATAATTATCTGTCTGTTGCTCTTGGCATCATCTCCTCTGTGGTGCAGCAGGGATGTTTGCTCATGTAGGAGCAATGTACAGCTCCATCTTCCTCATCATCCTTGTCATCATCATGGTGGTCATCATCTGAAGATTTTGGAAGTAGTCTGGCTTGCGCTTATTGTCTACATCCAACTGACAATCATCCACGGGTCCCATGCTCAGTCAAGATGAATCACAACACAGGAAAGAAATTACATATGCATACCTGATACTGCCTGCCTGCATAACAGACCTACTGTGACACAATGAACAGGCAGAGAGCAGTCGTCATGAAATGTTAAAATGCATTATGACCACAGTATGGTGTACCATCATATGCGAGGTATGTCAGTAGTCAAAACATTAACAATAAAAAGCAAATGTCTATCATGCCACACATTCCCATGAATAGCAATGCTGACTTTAAAATGAAACTGATGTGCACATGTGTGATCAAAAATATATTAAATAACATCCCATCTAGATGTGAGTTCTGCATCTATCTACAAATGTTATTTACTTATTTATTTGACATTTGTTAACCGGGTTGGTCCAAATGAGTAAAAAGACCTTTTTCAGTGGAGACCTAAGGAGAAATGCTCAATGTAGATGATACAATAATATATAACAGAATATGTACAAACTCAGAAATCAAAGCAAAAATCAAAGCTATACAAAATAAAATAGAAAAAAAAATAAAATGTCAATTACAATGGAGTTGCACAAAGTAAAATAGAAAACAAATGTCAATTACAATGGAGTACAAAAGAATAAGCAGTGATAGCAACATATAAAAAGTAACATATTTGAGATCTCAAAAACAAGCAACATTTTCTTATACATGAAGTATGTATATAGTTTCACTTCAGAATCTTGAATTACTGAAAACTTGAAATTCATATGGTTGAGACCATATGATCGGGTTTTCAGAAACTCGAAATTCCGAAGTGAAATAAAAAAAAAAAACCCAAAGACATCGTTTCTGCAGGGGGGCAAGCCCCCCTGCACCCCACACACCACACCAACTTAAATATACCAACTCTGACATTGTGCTACAGTGGAGAAAAGGGAAATCTCCCATTCCACTCTGTATGCAAAAGCACAGAACGTGAGATTTCCCTTATCCTCGCTATAGTGCGGTGACAGAGATGTTATATTTAAGTAGGGAGGGGAGGGCTTGCCCCCCTGCAGAAATTATGTCTTTGGGTATTTTTTTTTTCACTTTGGGATTTTGACTTTCTGAAAACGTGATCATATGGCCTCAACCATATGAAGTTCAAGTTTTCAGTAATTCGAGATTCTGAAGTGAAACTATATATATATATATATATATATATATATATATATATATATATATATATATATATATATATATATATATATATATATTCATACTAAGACTAAATAAAAAATAGAAAAGTAGAATTGTAAAGCCAAGCCCTCCTAAGACAGTTATTACAAGTAAAAAGGGTGGAGAACAAAGAGAACTCTTTAGCCATTAAGCCATACCCTCCTGTAAGAGTTAGTTGAGGTGGAAGGGGGAGAAGGAGGTAGCAAGAGGGGGAAGTAAGAGTTTAAGTGGGGACCTGACAAGGACAGATCCAAGAGCCAGCTAAATATGTTGTTATTTCTTTTTTGAAAGTGTTGGTGGGAGTAATCCTTCTTATGTTGGGTGAGAGTTTGTTCCAGTTTTGAGATACTGAGTATTTATATATTAATTTACCAATAACTTTATTGGGTTTGTATATTTGGAGAAGATTTTGGGTGGTGCTGGTTGATGCTGTTGGTGCTGTTGTTGGGCATGTTGGTGTATAGTAAGATACAAGATTGGCTAGAGAGGGGCAGGTAGTGGATTTGTTGAGTAAGAAGTGAGTTGTATGAAGTTGTGAACATTGTAGTAAGTGGGGGAATTCAAGCCACTATAGGTGTTTTAAAGCCAGGCAGTGGTGAGAAATATGTGGTATATTTGCAGCAAATTTAGCAATTTTATTGTATGTTTGTTCCAGCTTAGTAGTTAAAGAGGACTGAAGATTGGTAAGAGCTGAGGCAGAATAGAGTAGACGTGGGATTAAATAAGTTTGGGGCAGGGATACTCTAGATTCTGTTCTTAGGCATTTGCTATTTCTATAGAGGAGACCGAGTTTTTGTTTCTTTTTTTTATAGACTGTTGGACATGGGAGTCAAGTTTTAATTCATCATCTATTATCATTCCCAGTAGCTTAGTGTGGGGTTCAACATTTATGGTGGTGTTAATTAAGGAAGAGATGGAGAAGGTGGGTTTGAGGTGTGAGATAGATTTTGGAAGAAAGAGTAAGAGTTTAGTTTTTTTTGGATTAAGAATAAGCTGTTTTTCAGCAAGCCCTGCTTCAACAGTGATAAACAAGTATTGGGTAAGCGTGTAGATTTGACAGATACTTTCAGAAGAGTAGATGAGTGTTGAATAATCTGCATACTGAATGAGAGGAGTAACAGCAGAAGGTACAGAGGTAGTTGGTGAAAATATTGAAAAGAAGGGGTCCCAGAATAGAGCCCTGAGGAATGCCTGTATGGATGGGGAAAAAAGGGGAGGAGGAGAACGGCCTTCTTACTGATTGCCTTCAATTTGAGAGATAACTACAGGACCATTCAAGGGTAGAGGATGAGAGATTAAATTTAGCAAGCTTCATTAGGCATTTAGAGAGGGAGACAGTGTTGAACACTTTTGAAAGATCTAAGAAGAGACATGGTACAAGTTTATTGTTATCCTGATCATCAGCAATAGTGTTAATGAAAGATAGAAGAGCAGTTGTAGTACTATGGCTTGGTTGGAATCTGTCTTAGGTAGATGTCAGATGGTTTTCTTGGATGAGTTATTTGAGAAGCTGTGTATGTATGTATTTTTCTAAGATTTTAGAGAGGGGGAAAGTATAGCTATGAGTTTGTAGTTTGATGGGTTGGTGGAATTACTTCCCTTGTGGAGTGGTATGGCATAAAAAGTTTTTCAAATGTCAGGTATGGTGGCTTCCCTAATGGATCTAATGATGAGCATTGAGATCAGGTAGGAAACAGAGTCACCTGCAAGGTTTAGAAAGGGGGGTAGTTTGTCAGCTAAGGGGGAACATGGTTTGAGTTTTTGGAGGAGGGATTTTATATATGAGGTGGGTATGGGTTTAATGGAGAAGAGGGTTAGGTAAGAAGCATCTATGGAGGCACAGTGGATTTGATTCAATGCTAGCGCTGGTATTGGATAGTTTATTAAAGCATGTAGGGGTTGTTATGAGCTGGGGAAACCAAAAAGATTGATATTTTGGACTGGGGAGTTAGCACTAAGTGCTTTCCAGTCAATGTTTACATCACCCAGCATTATGGTTTCATAGAGTATATTTTGGGAGATCCATGATAATATGCTTTCAAGAGTAGGGATATTTTTGCCAGGAGGGATATAGATGGAAAATATGACACTGGAGGTATATTACCATACATCAAAGTTCTTATTTAAAACAGTTCAAGTTGAAATGATGCAAACATTAGCAAGCAGCACAATTATAATCAACAGAATTGCAGATACTGAATGTCTCCTCATGCACACAACACCTTCCCTATGTCACATTATCTATACTTATGGACATGTCTAATAATATAACATGTCAGGGAGACTGTTTGTTTGTCTTTTGGCTTTTCCCGGTAAGGGGTCGCCACAGTGGAACTCTGGTCCACTAATGATTGGCAGTTGTTTTTTTTATGGTGTCGAGTTGCCAGCCCGACGCCCAACCTTCAACGAAGGCATGGCCTTTCAACGCATGTCTTTCGAATGCCCATTCGACCGTGGGGAGGACATGTAGACTCCACACAGAAGGCACTAAGACTGTGTCCACCATAAAATTTGAGCAGTTGAAACAACATCATGCAATGGCATCCTTAACACAACTAAACAGTGGAAGTCATTACATGACCTGAACAGTTGTTTATTGGCCAGCATTAGGCATGGTAAGCATATGCAAAGAAACATATCCTGACATTTGAATGGAAGATACCCAGCCCTGACTCATGCAACAGTACCGTAACTGACATTTGACAAACTAAAAGCTTGTAAATGACAAGATAACATTTTTTGAGACCTGCGGTATTGAATAATGGTGTCTGCCTCAGTAACCTGCCCAGGCGAGTGTCTGACAGGATGTCATTATTTCCATTCCTTTTCCATTGCATGTGTTCACTGAGCAGTTATGTCTGCGTGTAAATATAAATTGTACTCTCTGCATGTAATGACTCATATGAGCGGCCACCAATTAACATTCTTAAAATGAAGACAAAGTGAGATGACAATATTGTTGAAATTATGCAAGCCATATGACAAACATCTGAGCTAGTAAGCATGGTCAGGGGCTGACCCCATATCAATATAAGGAATACAGCTGTAACAAACAGTAATAATGTTCAACCATAAACACAGTCACGGCCTGTGACACAGGAGAACCTGGTGTATGTTGTACAAACAATAGTCTGTCTAAAACTGCAAGCATGACCTACATGCATTTACATCTACATTACAAACAACTATCTCCAGAAAACATGGCTTGCTGTTAAATGATATTTAAACATATCTGTATTTCAAAGTGACTTGTAAACAAAGGTATAGTGTCATTATTGTACTCACCTTACTGATGCATGATGGGTATTTCTGCATTCTAAGCAATATGTATGGTAATGTAAAATGTGCTGCCTGTAACAAGGATCATACACATTTTATATAACAGAACAGAAAATTTGAGCAACATATCCCTTTCCTTCCACTGGCCCTCAAGTGGGTCCTGTCATCGTCACATGCAAAAAGAAAAAAAAAAACAACTATGAATTATGTAGTCCTCAAAGGACAGGGATATACATTGCTCAGTTCAGGTTCTAAAACCTTTACTTTTGAAGAACATCAGAGAATCAAAGTCCTGAAAGGACAGGGATATACATTGCTCAGTTCAGGTTCTAAAACCTTTACTTTTGAAGATCATCAGAGAATCATCGTCTTCAAAGGACAGGGATATACATTGCTCATTTCAGGTTCTAAAAACTTTACTTTTGAAGAACATCAGAGAATCGCCATATATATTTTGTAATGCTACACACACACACATGCCTGTACACCTTTGAACACAGCTGAACACTCTAACCCTCACACATACCTGTATAGTTAATCTATCTTGCCTCAGAGCATGTTGTGAATGCAGTAAAAAGACTCTGGGTTGTAAATGTGCAAGGATGGGTTACTAATATGAATCATGGTGTAGGATTTCTGAAAAGGACAACGTGTGGGGCATTTAGGTAAAAAAACTGAAATAATGAATTTATGACAGCACTGTTGTGACAACCAATAATAGCAAGTGAAAACCTTCATCCCTCATACAGTGTGACAGTGTCATCTATCACATAGCTTTTGTTAACAGAGTTATAAGAGGTGCTTTAAATCAGGGACACAGTAAGGTATGTGGGAGGACTACATTTCCAGATATTCCTTGCCAAAGTGCACATCACAAATTAAATGCATACATCACTGTATATCCCTTTTCTGCATTTCAGCTGTGAGTCTGACCATTTGATTCACTGAAAAGATAAGGATGAAGTGGTTATTGAAGTGAATTTAATTTTGATTGACTAAACCATACTTGATGGCACTTTTACAAATACTATATTCCACAACAGTTTTTGTCAGAAATATAAGTCTTTTGCAAGCTTTACACATAAACCTGTACTTATAGAGTTGCTGTTAGAAAAGCATTATGAATTATGAAGATATTCAAAGAAATTTGATGAATTACCAAATTATTTGTAAGCATGCACAAAATAACTATTAATCTCAATAAGCAGTTATGCAGAGAAGAATATTCGACAATGTGTAAAATACACAAAGATAACAATATACTGATATGTTTCTCCTATGTGGAGTTAAACCTACAGCTTGCCAAAATATAGGCATGGTGGCCTGTTTCTTTACAGGCCAAGTTAAGAGCCTGCACAAACAAGTACTGTGTGTGTGTGTGTGTGTGTGTGTGTGTGTGTGTGTGTGTGTGTGTGTGTGTGTGTGTGTGTGTGTGTGTGTGTGTGAAATGCCCTAGTTAGAGATGGAAGGTGGTCACTTAATTAATCTGTATTCCTGAGATATAATGGATGAATACAGAAACATCTGACACATAACCGCTATTGGCTATTGGCCATTATAATCTAAAAAAATAACAGCTATCAAAACATAAAATAAAATATATGTGTATGTAGTTGGACAGGCATTCCTGTTGGATTAAATAAATGTAACTGTAATTAGAATGTTCGCTTTATAAAGATGAAGGAAGTAAAAAAGTTATTTATGAGTTACTATTCACACCTATAAAGGTAGACTAGGTGATACTGCAGTAATATATCTGATGACTATGAAATACATAGTCATCAGTGGCCTAGGTGGTATAGGCATTAGTGATACCAACTATAGTGGATGTGTAAAATGATTTTGTTATATGTTGGAAAACATATGTACATCTTTAGTGCTCAGTATTATATACATTATAAACATTAGTAAATAAATTAGCAGCATGGAAATAGAATCAATACGTACATGGAGAGCAGTCACCATGTCTTCTTAATTATCCAGATGAGCTAATTGTCAGAATTGCTACTTATTATTTATTTATTTATTTATTGCAGTTGGTTTACCAGGATAGTCCATTGGGCCATAATGAACCCGTTGTAAACGACATGTATCTAAAATATTGGGACACAGCTATATCTCAAAATTCTATAGGAATGCTTAGGTATACTTAGAATTGTGAAACTTACTTTAGGCATCCACCAGCTGTTTCTGCACCTCGGTGATCCTCTCACAAAGATCCTCTATGTCTTTCTGAAGCAGATCATCATAGCATTGGTGATCCTGTCCTCCAGTCTGGTAGATCACAGTATATCATCAATGCTCTTTTGCAATCCATTTCCAAATGTCCTTCACAGTGAAGTTCCTTGGCCTGGCTCTCATCTGATGCTCCATCCAGCGTACATGGTCAGCAACTGAGTAGTCTCCTCAGTCCAATTGGGTGTCTGTACATATCAAAGCCTCCTGGAAGTAGACATATATCACTGTACAGTACAGATAAAATAATACAATAAATAGAGTCAGCTATGGTTAGTAGAACTATTGGACTCACATGACATCAGACATGTCAATGAGCACAGACAGATGAAATTGTCAGTGTTTTGCACAGCAGTCATTACTGACATTTTATTTATTTATTTATTTATTTATTTATTTATTTATTTTATTTGCAGTTTTATTACTGGGGAAGTCCACTGGGCCAGACTGACCCATTTCCAGTGGAGGCCGGGGGAGAAAAGCTCCAAGATGCATTATACAATTTAGATACAACTGATAGTTAATATTAAATATAATATTATGTAGAATAGTTACTGCAGTGGTGGTGCTGTGGTAGCGTTGTCACCTCACAGTTAGACATTGCCCGTTCGATTCTCAGTTAGCGTGTCTTCTGTGTAGCGACATGCGTGAATGGGCATTCCTTCGTTGAAGGTTGTGCGTTAGGCCCGGCAAGCCAGTACATAAAAATCTACTGCCAATCATTAGCGGACCGGAGTTCCGCTGTGGCGACCCCTAACTGGGAAAAGCCGAAAGACACAAACAATTTATGTAGAATAGTTACTCATAAATGCATTCAATATCATGCATAATTAACAAATTCATTAAGCCTGAAGGTAGGGATTATACAGTTTCATTTGAGGAAAACAGATGTGTTAGGTGTGGAAACAGTTTACATACAAACCTTTCAAGAAAATGTAAATATGCTTTACATACACACATCAACAGTAGAATGCTATTTACAATATTTACAAGGTTGGGCTGTGTGAAAGTAGCTGTAGGAGTTGCTGAGAGATTAGAGAGAAGCTATAGAAATTGTTGAGCGTTTAGATAGGCTCATAGGAAGATAACTAGGAGAGTTGTAGAGCTTGGGAACCAGAGAGAGAACCCACTTTGATTGGGTTGGGTGATGGCAGGTACATTTCCATTTAGTGGACAGGTGTTTGAACAGTTGGGTTCTGAAGTTTTTTGAGTTTGGTATGGTTCTTAGTGTGGAGGGAAGGGAATTCCATTTTTTGCCTAGTGAGAAAGATAGGAAAAGTTGGCCAGCAGGAAGTTTAGGTTTATGGATAGTAATTAAGTTCTGATTTTCAGATCTGAGAGCTGTGTTGTATGTTGGGTGTATAAGGGGGAAGGATGTTAGTAAGAGCGGGACATTGTGTTGGGTGAAATATGAGTCTATATGCAGTAGTGAGCTGGAGATAGTCTAGGTAGCTTGGGAGTTCAAGCCAATTCAGGGATTGTAAGGTTAGGCAGTGATGGGTGGTATTTTTAGATTTAGAGGAAAATTTAGAGATTTTGTTGTAGCAGTTTTCTAGTTTAGAGGTGATAGAGGAGGACAGGTTGATTAGGAGAGAGGCTCCGTATAATAAGGAAGGAAGAAGATAAGTCAAGGCTAGAGTATGCCTGATAGAGTTGGAGAGAAAGCAATTATTCCTATACAGCATAGCTAGCTTTTGGTGGGTTTTCTTAATATTTTGTTTAATATGAATATCAAACTCAAGGTGTACATTTACAATAATAACAAGTAGTTTGTCAGAGGGGATCACTTCTATAGGTGAGTTGGTTTGACTATAGACTTTGAAGTTGTTTTTATCGTAGGAGAGGGTCTTTGTCGGCGGGAATAATAGAATCTTTGATTTATTTGCATTGAGAGAGAGGTAGTTTTGGCGCATCCATTTTCAGTTGTTGAGAAGGCAGTTTGGGTTTTAGTCAGTAATTCAGAGAGGTTTGAGGCAGAGCAGACTAAGGTTGAATTGTCTGCATATTGAATGATTTTAGCATCAGGGATAGCAGTGTGAAAGTTATTGATGAAGATGTTAAAAAGTGTTGGCCCAAGGATGGATCCCTGTGGTATGCCAGTTGAGGTAGGTAGGAAGGAAAAGATGGAGTTCTTCCATTTGACTGCCTGTGATCTGTCTGATAGATATTTGGAGAACCAGGATAAAGCATTATGTGAGAGATTAAGGTTTGAGAGATGACAGAGAAGGTGCTTGTGGGAAACAGTATCAAAGGCTTTAGACAGATCGAATAAAACAGTAGAAACTAAGTGTCCTGAATCTTGGTCTTGATTGACAGTTTCTAGGAAAGAGAGTAGAGCAGTTATTGTGCTATGGCCTGGACGGAAGCCATGCTGGGTAGGAGTGAGAAGATTGTTTTGGGTCAGGAAAGGCATAAGTTGGAGGTGGATGCATTTTTCTAGGATTTTGGAGAATGGTGAGAGCAAAGCAATGGGGTGAAAGTTTGAGATGCTGGTATTTTTGCCTCCTTTATGAAGAGGAAGAATATAGGCTGAGAGCCAGAGTTTGGGGACATATGATTCTTTTATGGATCAGTTAATAATTATGCTGATTGGGAGAGCAATGCCATCAGCAGCACATTTTAGGAAGGAAGAGGGAATATTGTCGGGAGCGTTATAGCAAGGTTTAAGTTTGGACAAAAGTTTTTTTATAAAGTTAGTGGAGATGGGTTTGATTTCAAACAGATGAGGTGAGTTAGAAGGAGGAAAGTGTAGAGCAGCTGGGTTATTATTGGGAAATGTCTTGGTAAGGGTAGTAATAGTTTCTATATAAAATGAGTTAAATTCAGAGCCTAGTTCGAGGTCAGATTTACTTGGTTCAGGACAGGGATTATTCATTGGATTGAGGAGTTAGTTTATTGAGTTCCAGAATTTCTTGGGGTTTTCATTGTTATTGGACTGAAGTTTGATATAGTAGGATTTTTTGTCTTTGGTGATTAGTCATTTTGCACTGGTATTGGCCAGTTTATTGTTTTGGTAAAGCTTCCATAGTTTGTCTCTGTGGTGCATAATCTGTTTTGTCTCTTTGGATAGCCAAGGAGCAGTTTTAGTTTTTATCTTTTTGTTTCTTAGTGGAGCTAGTGAGTTTAAAGTATCAAGGAGGACAGAGTTGAGGTATTCTATAGCCTTGTCAAGAGGAAGGATGTTTAGAATTTGCCAGTTCATTTGTTTGAAAGTATTTGAGAAAGTAGATGGGTTGAAGCTGCTGAGGTTATGAGTTTGAATGTATTGATGCTGGTGTGGGGATGAACTAGTTGAGCAATGCATAAGGGTTGGGAAGAGGTCACTAAAGGTATCAGGAATTGTGCCAGAATTTGTTATTTTATTTGGATCTGAGACTCAGATCCAATCTATATTGGATCCGGGAGGGTTTATTTTGTTAGGTCGAGAGATGGAGAGAATTATTTGAGTGAAGTTATAGAGGTTAATGGATAGGGAGGGAGAGGGGCAATTGATTTTATTCCAGTCAATATTCATATCACCAAGGATATAAGTTTCATAGTTAATTTCAGTAGAAGCCCATAGGAGAATATTTTCGAGTGTAGATATACTGTTACCAGGTGAGATATATAGGGCAATGATACAGAAAATGTTATGTTTATTTAGTTTTAGAATTCCAGCGGTTAGTTCAGTGTTCTGAAATAGAGGAATTAGAATTTGGAGGGGAATTAAGGTAAGAAGGTTGGAGTAGACTAGGGCAGTGCCTCCACCTTTTTTATTTAGTCGGTCATTTCTGAGACAATGAAATCCTGGGGACAGAATCTCAGAGTTGGAGATAAAGGGCTTGAGCCAGGATTTGGAGATGGATAAAATATCTGGTTGGTTATGGCTTAATGAAGCTTGAAATTGGTGTACTTTGTTGTTTAGGCTTTGTGCATTAATTGTAAAAATCTTTAGGGTGTTGAGATAGGGGAAGAAGGTAAAGGATGAGTATTGTTAATAAAGAATGTAGCATCAGGGTTAGGATGGATATCACCAGCTTGGACTAGGTTGTTGAAGGAGATATCCTTTAGCCATATTGGTCTGTCAAGCATGAATTTTGGTAGATTGGAGCAGATGACAGTTTCCTGACTTTAGAGGAGAAGAGTTTAGGGTGAAATAGGTGCAGAGGGTTGGGCTGAATGAAAGAAGAGGAGATAGAGTAGAAATGGGAATAAGAGTGAGGGAGAAGGTGGGTTTGTATAGTAGTTGTCTTTGTAAGTGGCATTGGACAAGCATATGTGAAATATGAGGTAGCATAGTATAAGAGAAGTAGGAACATAAAGAGGAGGCTGGGGACTGGAGGGTGTGATAACTTGAGGAGAGCATATTTGAGCAAATAGAGAGTGGTATGAGTGGTTAGGAAAATAGAAAAGGCTATGAAGAAGCAAGGGTTTAAAAAGTGATGGAGGTATTCTAGAGATGTAAGGAAAGAGAAGGGGACGATAATTATTGGGTGGAGTACAGACTACAGAGTTTAAGAAGGATGGCTATAGGTGGGAGGAGTAATGAGGTGGAGCTGGTATTGGGTAATTAGGCTGAGAGGGTAGGGTAAGATAGAAATAAAGCTAGGAGTACTGGGGGTGGGTGAGAATTGGCGGCAGGGTAGGGGAGCAGAGTGAGCCTGTAGGGCAAATGGAACAGGAAAGAACACTAGAGATGAGTATGCCAGAAAACTATCAGCAAAGAGCAGTTTAAAGGCTGTAGTTGGAAGGTATGAGCTAAATATTTCCAGCCAGAAAATGAAGGCTGCCTTTACAGAGGGTGGTTTAGCAGGGGGGAGAAGATATTTACAGTCTAAGGGTATTAACTCACAACCAACTGTTTGTGAAAAAATAAAACTTGTTGGGATCATAAAGAATATCTAGGATTTATATTGGCAGATGCTGCCACCTAATGGTAGAAGGAGATAGCAAACAACAGGAATAGTTGGACCAGTCTTAGGTTTAAATATATTCTAGGGTAGTGATAACAGGAGGGGGAGAGGGACAATGGTCTGTGGTAGGCTGCTAGAATGTGCACACAGGAGGGCAGACTAACTCTATAGATAGTACATCAAGTCTACATTTAATTAGTGCTAAGCAACATACATTTACACAATCTTGTTGGGGGGTCATGTCAGTAGTTTTTTTCTAAGTACCAGGCAAGCTGGCCAATTCAGGGTGTCTTCAGGTGATGGCCGGAGGTATTCCTTTTGTGTTTAAAGCAGGAAGGGAGCACCCAGGATGAATTAATTTACACAATCTTGTTGGGGGGGTGGTTCTCAGTAGTACTTTTCTAAGTACCAGGCAAGCTGGCCAATTCGGGGTGTCTTCAGGTGATGGCCATAGGTATTCATTTTGTATTTAAAGCAGGGAGGGAGCACCCGGAATGGATTAATTTACACAATCTTGTTGAGGCGTCTTCTCATTAGTATTTTTCTAAGTACCAGGCAAGCTGGACAATTCAGTGTCTTCAGGTGATGGCCGGAGGTATTTCTTTTGCATTTAAAGCAGGGAGGGAGCACCCAGGATGGATTAATTTACAAAATCTTGTTGGGGGGGTCTTCTCAGTAGTATTTTTCTAAGTACCAGGCAAGCTGGCCAATTTAGGGTGTCTTCAGGTGATGGCTGGAGATATTCCTTTTGTGTTTAAAGCAGGGAGGGAGCACCCAGGATGGATTAATTTACACAATTTTGTTGGAGGGGTCTTCTCAGTAGTATTTTTCTAAGTACCAGGCAAGCTGGCCAATTCAGGATGTCTTCAGGTGATAGCTGGAGGTGTTCCTTTTACATTTAAAGCAGAGAGGGAGCACCCAGGATGGATTAATTTACACAATCTTGTGGGGGGGGGTCTTCTCAGTAGTATTTTTCTAAGTACCAGGCAAACTGGCCAATTCAGGGTGACTTCAGGTGATGGCCGGAGATATTCCTTTTGTGTTTAAAGCAAGGAGGGAGCACCCAGGATGGATTAATTTACAAAATCTTGTTGGCGAGGTCTTCTCAGTAGTATTTTTCTATTTACCATGCAAGCTGGCCAATTCAGGGTGTCTTCAGGTGATGGCTGGAGGTATTCTTTTTGCATTTAAAGCAGGGAGGGAGTACCCGGGATGGATTACAGGAGGCAAAAACAAGCAGTCTAAACCACAGGATCAGCACAGAGGAGCTGTGGAAGCTCAGGACAGGATTTAAAAATGGCATAGAGTATGAATGAGATTACTAGGCACAGTTGATCAACTGTCTGTGTTACTCTAACGCAGTCTAGACATGCACACTGTGGGCTCAAACCACAGTCTGATCTGCCCCTACCACATACAGAAATTCTAGGTCCAGGTTGCTCCACAGAGGAGACTGAGAGTGTGACACCACCATGTGTAAGTAAAGGAGCATCATTGCATTGTGACTGTCTGGTTATGACTGCCAAGCCTGCAGAAGATAGACCAGCAACACAAGTGTGTGAACATTGGAGCACAGACATGAATGCTTGATGGGTAAAGTTGGTTCTGTTCAGAGGGGACCTGCTGCTCCCATGTGGCAATCAGTTAAACAAAGTCAGGGCATGCAGAACCCTGCTTGTAGTACAGCACTTCTGTAGTAAAGTAGAGGCCATGGATTTGACTGACCATGCAGAAAATAACATACTTTCATTCTGAGCATCAAATAATGCTGTCACCTCAACATGTCTGTGGTCCTGTTTTACATGCAGCACACCTAGCTTGTGCGCATTATGATCTTTGGCACAGACAAGTACACAGGTATCAAATCCATGACATTTCTGGGAATGTTCCTTCACCTGTAGGAGTATGCAGGCACCCTCTGACACCTGCTCATGCACAGCATCTGCATGCCTATGTCTACTGTGATGGCCAATTTCAATGTGTTGTGGGGAACTGTCAACACCAGCAGCAGTATTAACGTGAGTGTTTTGTTTACTGGCCTAATCTTGTCCATGTCCTTTCATTGTCAGAATGGCTGGACAAGTTTCACTCCACATCTGAGATTACAGCTGCATTCACATGACTATCACCATCTTGGCCAGACTGTATCACCATGTCATTGTCCTGTGTTTTAGGGACTATACCACTATACTGAGACATATCAGATTCCGCATTATGATCATTGAATGGGCTAATGGAGGAGACAGATAGTTGATGTGAAAAAATAAAAGACAGAGGATGCAAATCAGGACAACATGCTTACATCACATGGTGGATAACATTAAAGACATAGGACACATATATCTCACTGCAATTTTATAGATAATGACTTAACTTTAGGTCTTGTTTGTGTATGCATCATGGAATCTAAGTAACAGGGAGTTAACAATTAGGTTACACAGCCAACATACATGACATATGTGATGAATGCAAAAATAACACACACCTAACAAGTCCCCCTGGGAAGATGGTGCAGTAGATGAGGATGCACTTCATCTATAGTAGGGAAAAATGTCAGAAATATTGATCACATCATGACTAGCATGCACCATTCAAAGAGCATTAAAACATTCAGCAGGTAATACTCTTTTATAAAACCAGGGCTTAATTATTTTTGCTCCATAAAAAGCACACTAGATCTCAGAAAACTGCCACACTGTGTTTAAAAGACTATTAAAAGACTGATAATGGACTGATTAATGCTGACATTACTTGCTTACAATGTGTTTAAAAACAAATATCCAAGATTGTTTACCTCTTTTAACACTAATTCACAATGTTATAAAGGATATACTTTAGATGTCTCATGTATACATTTATAATTTTTGGTGGCTCCACATTAAATACTACTTTAGATGCCACACTTTAACAGGTCCCCATGGCCTTAGTGCTTTATTTTTAACATTTATCACACTGTATTTCCAGAGTAGCAATTATTTTTATGTTTTTTCATCCTAGTGTATCTATACACAATCATTCGTATTATGATTTCTTTTTGACACAAAAACCTGATGAAGTATTTATTTAATACGAAAGTGATCTTTGTTAAAAGTTGTGTATTTATTGCTATTTATTCTGGTAGATGTCTATTGGTAGATCTTTTCGTTAGTCAGTCAGTCATTTATTAGTTAGTTAGTTTCTTGATTAATAAAGTTTTGATTAGTTGGTTAGCCTACACAAAGTGTTAATAAACTAATCTTTAATTGCAATTTGTCTCTAGCTTTCTAGTTTCAGTATTAGATAGCACAGTCTGTGATTACAATACGGTGTTAATGGGGAAAGGGACCGTGGCTAAAGGAATGATTTTAATGCTTTTATTGCTGTTAACAGAACTACCCTCTGTAACTACTCCCTTGCTCCAAACAACCTGATTATATATAAATAAGGAATGTTTTTGATGCTTTTCAATATACTCAACTAGGATCGCTTGTCTGTGTGTTTCAATAAAAGATATTCCATTTTTAACTCAGCTGTGGACTACCTACTATTTTCTATTTGATTACTTTGTATCATGTATTTTACAGTTTGATTTTTATTAAGTGAACTAAGTGCATAACGTAATTTAGGACGTGAACATCACATGCTCCACGCTGCAAAGTTTCCTCTTGGTTTCTAGGTATTCCATAGACGTACCACGTGTTTGTGCATTTGATGATGATGCAGACTGGCCTAGGAATGGGTAGAAGGACACAGTATTAAGTGAGGATACAGCAGGAGTAACAGCAATGGCAGGCATGAAAGATAGTAATAGCACTGACAGACTCCCACTGTTGTGAGCCTGTGTGTTGTACTGCAGATCCCGGGAAAGTAAAGAGAAAGATTGCACAGTCATGTATGCAGGCAACAGAATACTGACAGGATTAAATTTGCAGCAGAATAGCAGGGGCTGCAGATAATCATGTGCTGGATATTGCACTTCTTGGCTAGATGTCCATGTGTTGAAAAATAGTGACATTAATGTCATGTATCACAGATCTGCTACATATTGCTGCAAGCTATGAACCTGTTGCAGTAACATAACTGGTCTGTCTGTACTTCCACCTGCATGGCTTGGACCCTGACTGGATATACCTGTAGTGTACAATGTTAGGAAAATATCTATATGACAGTAAACAGCAGTGCCTTGCCATAAGGCTGAGGAAATAACAGGTAGTGGTTACAGTACACAATATGGAGACAAACACTTGCCCTTCCCCTGGTGTTGTCCAGAAGTAGATGAACCCCTGAAAATTAATGCAGACAGCACTACAAATGTTGGTTGCATTGATCTCTCTGTACTGTAGTTGTATATGTACATGTCATCACACTTATGTTCATCATCATCACTCTTTGTGGATCTGTGTGCATGTCATCACACTTATGTTCATCATCATCACCCTGTGTGGATCTGTGTGCATGCCATTACACTTATGTTCATCATCATCAGCCTGTGTGGATCTGTGTGCATGTCACTACACTTATGTTCATCATCATCACCCTGTGTGTATCTGTGTGCATGTCATTACACTTATGTTCATCATCATCACTCTGTGTGGATGTGTGTGCATGTCATCACACTTATGTTCATCATCGTCACCCTGTATGGATCTGAGTACATGTCTTCACACTTATGTTCATCATCATCACTCCTTGTGGATCTGGGTGCATGTTCAATTCTGCTGCTGCAAATCAAAAATTGCAATACATGAATATGCATGCAACAGCAATATGTAATGATTTACTCTATAGTAATCCATGTCATGGAAAGTAAAACATACTTGTTCAGCCTGGAACTCCTGCTTCAATCCCACTCCCAAGCATGCATCTCTCCTCACTTGCCATGTCCAGGGAGGCAAGATATATTGTAATTTCATTGGGGGCCTCAATGGTGGTCCATCATCTGTGGCATCCCTCAATCACTCATACTGTCTTAACATCTTAGCTGCACAGAGGATTGTGTCAGATCAGCATTGTCAACAGGCCTCACAGGACCTATTATGACCTCAAACTACACTGATCATGTTGATGTTGGCCCACACTTCATTCCAACATGCCTTATTCCCTGCATTTACAGGGAGTCTCTATCCATGTTGTCTCAGAGCATCTAGTATGATGTCATTTTTCTGTGGGGAGAAATTGTCACCCCTAGGTCTGTTTGCTATCTGAAAGACAGTCATATGGATATGACAATATTCCTGTGGGTCCCAGTTATGTAGATTATTATGTGGAGAGCATATGTCACCATAAACAGTATGCATTCCTGTGCAATGCAAACGTCTATGAAATACTGACTGTGACAAATACTAATGTGACATATAAAAAGTAACATTAATGTCTGTATACATAATTCTAAAATCAACATAATGTATATTTTTAGATGCTGTCTGTGGATTTGAACCCCTTACACAGCATATCTGCTAAATGGAAGTCCGATAAAACTGCACCATGCCACATGAGTCTGCATGCATTTTGCATACAAATACTACAGAAATTGTCATTTGAACAACTTAAGGAAAGTGTCAGAAAATCTTAATATCCATAAGCATGTCACAGAGAATATGGATCCGTTTTATACTGAGCCAGTAGTTATAAGACTTGTGTTAAGAACCATCAATGAAGAGATATCCAAACAGTAAAATATGGATAATTTCGGAAACCATAGGTTTCCATACATAAACCCGCAGAGTGTATGGAGTTGTCCATAAGACATATGGATAATTTATAAATACTTCTTTATGTACTGTTCACTTTGGCTATGTAAACCTGTCTATGGAACTGCATATGGGAAATTAATGTATGTCCTTAATGCAGATTGCAATACCTGCATGCATGAAGGCAATTCAGACAGAGCTCTATTACGTTATAAGCAATTGTCTTAAAGTACTCAATTTCAGTAAAAAATAACTCTAAACAGGTAGATTTAAGAGTGTTTAATATTAACAGAGGTGATATTTCCCAAAACAGAAATGTTAGCAGGCAGCAATTTACCTTATCAGTTACCTAAGACTTAAGTATCACTGAAAGTGAGAGCACCTAATGTGTACCATCTTAAAGTTCCATTTGTGCCATAAATAATTAACAAGGTTCATTAAAATTCCATGTCTGGAATCCCATTTGTGCACCACTATGTAAGTACTCAAATTTGGTGCATTAACCAATAGCTCAGTTTAATGGGTAGGTGCTCCATGCAACTAGCCAATAAATGGTACCATGAGTAGCATGTGGCTGTTATTTTCCAGTGATCTGATAACATGATGTAAGTGCCACTTTTAAATATTGATTCTAATACATTTACAGATCAAACCATTGCTACCTGAAAACTGAGTGGGACCTCAGAGAGCATTTTTCAATTTTGCCGTTTCAAATACTTTTTCCACTGGAGTATCACGATGGCTAATTCATGGAGACTGCAATGTGTCCAGGCACCCAATTGGACAATGGATGAGACCACAAAGATGCTGACCATCTATGCTGGAGTGGAGCATCGAATGAGAGCTATCTGGAACTGGATTGTGTTGAAGACCTGATGACATACAGGGATCTACCAGACTGGAGTTCAAGTCTGCCACTCGCATGATGATCTGCATCAGAGTGATGCAGAAGAGCTTATTCCTCATCCATGTGATGTCACGACCCCAAGTCTTTTCACTGCATTCACACCACATGCTTTTCATCAAGATGTATTAGCTATGCAGACAGGTATCAAGGTTAGAGTTTGGATGTATGTTAGAGATGTAGGTTTGAAGTTCATGTTCACCAATATGTGTTCAGAGATGTAAAAGTCCACGTGTAACATTACAAAATGTGGATGTTGATAAGCTGCTGTTCTTCAAAAGTAAATTTTCTATAACCTGATCTGAACAATGTATATCGCTATTTTTTGAGGACCATATCTTTCAGAGTCGCTCTTTTCTTTTTCAGGTGAGGAAGACTGGAAATGTAATCAAACCCTTCACATTGACTGGATACACAGGCTAGAGAAGAGCAGTAGAGGGGGATAGGTATGCAGTTTAATTTTTCTGTTTAGTTAAATGAAATTCATCTGATCCTTATTACTGGCCTATGTTTTTTAATTTACCATGTATATCCCTTAGAATGCCTACATAGCCATCATGCATCAGTACGGTACGTGCAATAATCACATTATACCTGTAACTAACAGTCTGAATCAAATCTAAGTATGTGGAAATATTGTTTGTCACGAAGACTTGTTTTCTACAGATATTTTTTGAAATGTAGGCCTCAACCTAAATGACAGTTGGGTTTGTGTATTTGTCACACATTTGGGGAGGTGGATGTTTTGAATTCAAGTTTGCAGTGCTTTGACTGCTTAAAATGTGTAGGCTAGTTGTGTGTTTTACAGTAAATGATTTGTTGTGTATAGCTTACCTATTCCCAGACTGAATGGGTGCGGGTAGAGTCAATGTTCCCACTGTTATTTGCAGACTGTGTGGCATGCCCTTCAGTAACAACATAATTCTAACATATCACAGTATGAACATATACAAATCTTTCATAACACAAACCATCAAATCATGCCACAGTGACACAGGTATACATACAGAATTATAGTGCTGTATGTGTGCATGGCAGATACCTCTGTGAACCCCATTCCTAGATCTCCAATATCAAATGATGCAATTAGGAAACCAAGTCAGGACATACTGCAGAACCGTTGTCAATATGACTGCAACATCTATCATTGTAAAGTGTGGATAAAGTATTGTGTAGTAAATGGTCACCACTGATTAGTAAAAATGTGCCATTGGTCCGCATAACAATCTTCATCAACAAGGGGTGAGATTGACACTACAGGACATAGTGGATCAACTGTCATCGTTATTCTAACACAGTCTAGTGTACCCAGACTGATGGCTCACACCACGGTCCTGGCTGACACTACCACATAATGAAACAATTGGCCCAGGTTGCTGTACAGAGGAGACTGATGGGGTAATGCCAGCATGTGGAGATACAATGTGGGAAGGAGCACTGGTGTGAGTTGACTGTCTGGTTGTGACTGCCAGACTCACAGCAGATCAGCCATCAGCAGATGTGTACTTTTTACAACATAGAATTTGATGCCTGATGGGCAAAGACTGACCTACTGAGAAAGAGCCTGCAAAGCACAGTCAGAGCATACAGAACCCTGATCATTGTATGGTACGGCTGTATTACACCTGTAACCAGAAATTCAACAGACCATGCCACAGATAACATGCTTTCATTCTGTGCAGCCAGTTCCACTATGACTTTCGCAAATGTGAAGTCACAAATTTGCGTTTAGATGAAACGTAATTTCGCCAGATCAAATGGGATCCATATATATATATATATATATATATATATATATATATATATATAGATCCCATTTGATCCGGCGAATTTACGTTTCATCGAATATAAATATATATCTATCTATATATATATATATATATATATATATATATATATATATATATATATATATATATATATATATATATATATATATATATATATAGATCCCATTTGATACGGCAAATTTATGTTTCATTGAAACTAAATTTGCGACTTCACTTTTGCGAAAGTGCATTTTTTCGAAAATGCACTTTCGTGTAAAAATAAAAATAAAAAAAAAACAGAAAAGAAATAAAAACATGCAGTTTGCATGTAACGTTAGTTGTACATCAACGTTTAGTGTTGATGTACAACTAAGCAAACTATTGCTAAGATCATGGTACAGTGAGGATAAGGGAATATTCTCTTTTCCCCACTGTAGTGCGATCTCGGCTGAGAATATTAAAGTGGAGGGGTGTGGAGGTGCAGGGGGTCTTGCCCCCCTGCATAAAAGTGTTTATTGTGTTGAGGTAGCGAACCTACATTTCAATGAAATGTAAATTCACTGGATCAAAGTAGATCCATACATGTATATATATATATATACATATATATATATATATATATATATATATATATATATATATATATATATATATATATATATATATATATATATATATATATATATATTGGCTCCTTGGCTCCCTCTCTCCCTCTCTCTTGCACTGTATGGCTTTAACTAGCCCTTGTCAGGCTACATAGCTAGGATTTGGTCTTTCCAGTCCTCCTTTTAACCTCTACTTTACCTTATTATCCACCTAACTCTCTCATAGCTTTACTTTTGTACATCAGTAACCTCCCCTTCTTCTACACTTTACCCTCTTCTCCACTTCTCCTACTGTATGCTTTTACGCTAGCCTCCTCTTACCTGACACTTTTTTCATCTCTGGTGCTCTCTGGCTTCTATCCTACCCCTTCTATTTAGCTACATTCGTATCCCACCTTCCTTACCTATTTAGCTGATTGTCTCCTTCCTCATCTCTCCTTAGTGGCTGTAACCCGCTCCGTTCGGCTCCCCACCCTACCCCCAATTCCCACCCACCCCCAGGGGTCCTAGTCTTATACCTCTACAGCCACACCCCTATCCCTCCTATCCTATCCCTCTCCTTCCCACCAAATTGCTACCAAGCCTTAACACACCCCTTCCACTCCCCCCTTCTCTTTCTTTGCCCTATTACCTTAATTCTTATATTACCTTTGTCCTTTTCTTATACTTCCCTTTACTCTTTTCTTCTCCAGTCTTATCATTCTTTACTCCCTACAGAATCCAATTCTTATTCACCAACATTTTTAAATAGATATACTACCCCCTCTCTTGCTTACCACACTCATTCTCTCTCCTTTGTATTGTCCTCTTTCCTCCTCACTTCTCAGATTACTAAATAATGACTCCCTACCTACCAACTATGCCTATACTCTCAGTCTTACTCTTGACCACCCTTCTCTCAACATACCATCTCACCTTCTATGAAATTTCACTTAACAACTATCATAACTCCTCACAAAAACACACTTCTACTATATTCACTTTCACATCATACTCTAATGTTAATTCTACCCCTAGCTATCATCTATCTAAATTCCACAGACTACATCACCTTACCTACCTACTACAATCAGACAAAAAAACAAAACCTCTAACATTTCTGAAGAGCAACTATTTAACTAAACTAGTTAATCCTACACTACAAGATGGTGACATCCACCCCAACCCTGGCCCTATCTCCCCTCCTCCCCAAAACTGCTCACCTAACCTCAATAATAACTTCCTCATAGGACACCTTAACATTCAAAGCATAAATAAGAAAATACCCTTCATCCATGCCCTCTTAGATATCCACTCTTTTGACATTCTTTGCCTCTCTGAAACATGGCTAAACCCAGGCACAAAAGACTCGAAGATTATACCCCAAGGTTATAATATAGTAAGACATGACCGCTTAAAACGTAAGGGTGGTGGAGTAGCAATACTTTTCAAAAATCAACTTAACATCTCTACTCAACCAGCATGTCCAAACCAAGATAGCAAAATAGAAGCCATCATTATTAAACTCCAACTTAATGCCAAAAAAGCCATTTACTTTATTTGCTTGTATCTTCCTCCAGGTAATAACATTCCAATATTAGAAGACTTTCTTAGCTGGGTTTCTACCACCCACCCCAAGAAACCATAATTCTTGGCGGCGTTAACAGATTGGAACACTATTAATGCTGACAATCCCTCCTCTCATATTAACCTACATGGTTTCACCCAAACTATTACCTCAACTACAAGAGTCAATAAGCCCAGTAAGAAAGAGAGTATATTAGACTGGATACTCACAAATAAAGTCAACAAACAGTATAAAGTAGGTACTATGCCAGATGATATCAGCGACCACTCCATAACCTACATTACTAGACAAAAGTCAGAATGTGTTAACCTCCCAAATACAAGGCTAATTCGTTCTATCAAGCATTTTAACATAGACCTTTTCAAGCTGAACTGAGAGCATGCAATTGGAATTGCTTAAATCACTTCCCCTGGAGGAGGCAGTCTTATTCTTTAATACTACCTTCTTATCCATACTGGATACACATGCTCCAGAACGTTCTATTAGAGTAAAGACCAAAACAGCCCCATGGCTTACCAACGATACTAAAAAACTCATTCATACTAGAAACAAAGCATGGACGAAATGGAGATGCCATAGACAAAACCCTGATTTAGTTCATTTTCGCCAGCTTAGAAATCTGGCTAAGAAATCAATAATCTCTGACAAGAAAAACTTCTACTGTGAACTTCAGGAAACCCATCTTAACAATTCTAAACAATTCTGGTCATCAGTAAATAGACTTCTTTCCCCAGGAATTGCTAAAACTCCTTCCCCACTTAATGCTGACCCAGAAACCCCTCTCCAGACTGCTAATGCATTCAACTCTTTTCTCTGAAACTATTCAATCCCTAGCCAAACAAATGAATACCAAAAACTCTTATATTCCAACTAATATAGCTAACTCCTCCTACAACTTCTCTCTAAAACCTGTATCTACGTCTTTCATCTACAGACTCATTCACAAACTGAAATCTTGTACCCCTTCTTCAGAAAGCTGCCAAAGAAATTGCATATCCTATATCCTTACTTATAAACAGAACTATCCAAGAGGGAACCATCCCTGACATCTGGAAAGTCTCCTATATTATCCCACTACATAAAAGTGGTAACTCCCTTGACCTATCCAACTTTAGACCAATTGCCCTTCTCTCACCCCTAGCAAAAATCATGGAAAAATGTATTCATCAGCAACTTGTGCACTATCTCTCTCTTCACAACATAATAGCAAACTGTCAGCATGGTTTTAGACCTCACCACAGTACCACCACTGCCCTTCTTTCCTTTGTAGATACTATCAACAAAAATCGAAACAACAATACTCTCTTCCGCTTTTCATTGATCTCTAAAGCTTTCGACATGGTCAACCACTCTCTTAATTAACATTCTTGAATCTCTCTCTTGTGATAAATTCACCATTAATTGGTTTAGATCTTATCTGGACAACAGACAACAAGCAGTAATATGGGAAAACCATATCTCATCACTCTTGCCCATTTCCATCGGAGTTCCCCAGGGCTCCATTCTTGGTCCACTTCTGTTCTCCCTCTTTATTAACGATATTCAGACTGCAATCCCACAAGCAACCTGCATACAATACGCAGATGATTCAACCCTTATCTGCTCGGCACCATCCTCTACTGAACTGATCTCACTGACCCAAAATACCTTTAATACTGTAGAAACTTGGTTTTCTAAATGGTTTCTCCTACTAAATGCCAAAAAAACAAAACTCCTCCTCTTCTCCCCCACCACTCGGTCCCCCCCTTTAAACTTTACCATTTCCTCAAATAATGGTACTATCATCTCACCTGATCCAACTACAAAACTTTTAGGAATAACCATTGACAATAATCTCTCCTTCGATCAGCACATCAACAACAACATCAGGTTAGTTAACAGAAAAATAGGATCCCTATATCGTATCAAACCTTTTCTAACCCCAGCAACTAGAACCAAGATTGCACAATCTCATCTTTTATCAACTCTCCTATATGCTTCCCCTATTTATACAAACCTTAAGAAAATTAATCTTAACAAACTTGCTACTTGCTATAACAACATAGCTCGCTTCGCCACTAGTAACTCCTTTAGGACCCACCATTGTATAAACCTAAAACAACTAGGCTGGCTTGAATTTCAAAACTACCTTATAATTCCTCAACTCACTATTGCCCACAACATATTACACCTACCTGACAACACCCCAATACTCTCTCAACTTCTAATCCCTTACAACAATCTTAACTCACTTCGCTCCTCTAGTAAACTCATGACAAAATCTATAAAGTCAAACAACACAGCAGGTGATTCTCTATTCACTAACACAATAGGTAGAAGTTGGAATCTCTTACCTTGTGACATAACTCTGACTACATCCCTGCCACTTTTCAAACAGAAAATTAAACTGTACTTCCAAAATCATTGGCTTTGTTCCTGCAGTACACCTGACTAACCTTTTACTCTTACTCAGTTTCTCCTCCACTTTTTTCATCTCTACCCTATTCAGTTCTGTTACTTTTACTGTTGAGATTTAAGTATGTACATTTTGTACAATTGTTGATATTTAATGTACTGCATATTGTAAACTTGTTTCTCTTTGAAATTATCTTTCATTTTTTTTGTAATTTCTGATTTAGCTATATCTTAGAGCAGTCAATTTTTTTATGGAATGTACTTAGTATATAGTGGAGCTTTTCTCCTCGGGCCTCTGCTGAAAATGGACATGTATCCAGCCAGACTAGCCCGGTCAACAAATGTAAAATAAAATAAAATAAAAAAAAAAAAAAAAATATATATATATATATATATATATATATATATGTTCCTGAATGCAATTTCATTGAACTGAAATGTTCGAAATCTCAAAAGACTGAACTGTGCAAAAAAAAAAAAAAATTAATACTTTAAACACTAATAGAAGTGGGGGGCTTTTCCCCCTACACCCCCCCTACTTAAATATACCAACTCCACACCACAGTGGAGGAAATAGCAAACTCCAATGACGGCCCAATGATTTATTTCCCTGGGAAATAACTCTATGTTCCGTCAGTTCACTCTTCTGACATTTCGAACATTTTAGTTCGATGAAATTAAATTCGGCATTTTCAACATTCAAAATGCTGATAGGAACTCGTGTGTGTGTGTGTGTGTGTGTGTGTGTGTGTGTGTGTGTGTGTGTGTGTATGTATATATATATATATATATATATATATATATATATATATATATATGTGTGTGTGTGTGTGTAATACAGCCCAAAAAGCCTATATAACATGGAGTTGACAGTGATGTTACTTATGTTAATATGGATCCCACAGTGATAAAATACAGACAAAGCAAATGCAGTTATGTATGCAGGCACCGACATAGGTTTATGATGGCATATGCAATGCAGTAACAGAATATAGTTATGCTGATGTGACATACAGGACACCTGTTGGCCAGATATCTTTATGTAGAAAAAACAGCAACATTATTTTCACATAACACAGTTATGCTGCAGAGTGCTTCAGCCTATGTACATGGTAGAGAAACATACCTGGTCTGTCTGTATGTGCACCTGCATGGCTCATATCCCCAGAAGTTGTACCCACAGGTTACAATGTCAGGGAATTATCAGTATGAGAGTATACCCCACTTGCATGACAGGAGTCAGAGCCAATTACAGGTAATGGTCACAGTAACCATATATGTAGACACTCACCTGGCGTGTACTGCTACTGGCCACAAGTAGATGGACCTGTGCAAATGAATGCAGGCAATATTACACATGATGATTGTACTGCAATGTATGGACTCAATTTGTATGGCAGCATGTCATTATACTTATGTTGGTTGTCGTCACCTTATGTCAACCCATGTGCACAATGCAATTCTGCTGCTGCAACACAAGAATAACAGCACATGAATATGATTCAACAACAATCTGTACTGAGGTACTTTATATGCAACAAGGTTAAGCAAAGTAACCCATACATGTGCGACCTAGATCACCTGCTTCTATCCCACCAGCATTGCAAGCAATGCCCCCACTCACCATAAGTAGTGATGTGAAAAACCTGTGTGATCTCATCTGGAGGTGTCAATGGTGAACTACCAATGGTGACATCCCTCAACCTCTCTTACTAACATACCCTGTTGGTTGCACAAATTATCATATCAGAGCACTGTTGGTGATAAGTCTAATGAGGATCTGTTATGATGTCCCACACCATTACTCACATTGGTGAGGTCAGTACAAACTTCATCTACACTATATGCCTGCCCACCCAAGGCATCTTTATCCATGTTGGTGAAGAGCATCTATTATAATTTTGTTTTCCTGTAGTGAAAAATTGTCATCCTTATGTCTGTTTGCTATCTGGAGGACAGCTATAGGCATATGGTTACATTAATACAAGAGCCCACATATGGATATGGTTATGTTGACAGCTTATACCAATTTAATATAGGTTCATAGGTTCATAGGAGGTTACTAGGCTAGAGGCCATAGAGCCATTATATAAGCCAGTCCATGTTAGTCCCAGCTTGTCCCAATTGTTCTTGGTTAGATGGACGTACTTTGTGGATCAGCACTGACTACCCCTATCCATGAGGGACATGGGTGTCACCTCAGGGTGAATTTGCAGTCACCCATCCATTTGTGTAGGTTGCACTTGAATAAGGTCATTGAGGTGCTCTGCTTCACATGAATTGGAAGTTTATTCCAGAGCAGTGACAATCTCTGGAGATGTACTGTCATTCCAGCATGTTCCGCTAATGTCACAAGCAAGGCTGAGATAACTAGAGCAAGTGACTCTAGTGCCATTTGATTTGTGGATGTGCAGCATTTCCGACAGGTTGGGGTCAGTGACTGCCCTGTAGGCCAGGCACATGCCACCTTAACGTAGCCTATATGATACAAAGTACAATGACAGGGCTTTAAGTCTCTTCACGTAGGTCATAGTTTGGAGGCCCTGTATCTTCTAACTGTAACCCTCTAGTGGTTTCTTCAGTTGCTGCAGGTGTCTGATGAGATACATGCAGAAGGGAGCATTTCACTCTATTAATGTTTTGATTATGGCCAAGTAAATTGGGGGTCATAACATCCTTAGACCTGGATGTGATGCCTTTACTTATGAGATGCTCAATGTAGAAAGCTTTCCTTACCACTATGGAAACCTGTTTGAGTTAGCTCCTCCTATAATATGTTAACATTGTCGGAGGAGTCAATGATTGTACCTAGTTTACAATCATCAATGAACTTAGTAAGGCAAAGGTCATCTACTTTAACCTGGACTTCTGAGCAATAAATTTCAAATAACAAAGGGCCCAGTACAGATTCTCGCAGTATGCCACTGGTGACAGGTCTACTCGTAGAGGCGGAGTAACCAGCTTTGACAGTATGTGCTCTGTTTGCAAGCCAGTTAGCTACCCATCTGGTGATGTAAGGGTTAACACATAGCTGGGAGAGTTTTTCAATGATACCCGAATAGGGGATTGTGTCAAAGGCTTTGGCTAGGTCCAGATTGGCAGTATAGACTGTTTTACCTTCATCCAGGGCTTTGGTGAGTTTCTCAAAGAAGTCTACCAGGTTCTATAAGCAAAATCTATCCTTAACAAAGCCAAACTGAGTTGGATCAAGAGTTTAAAGGTCACCTATGTTCTTGCTGATAAGGTCCATAATGATATTTTCCATGGCCTTGCAGATGAGGCTGGTTAGATTTAGGGGTCTGTAGTTCCCAGGGTTGGTTGATGGCCCCTTTATATGCAAGGGGATTACATTTGCTGTTCTCTATTCTTCTGGTACAAAGCCAGTTGTCAGGCTATGGTTAAACAGAATGACAAGTGGATCAGTTAGGTCCTGTTTCAGAATGCTTAGTAAGAAAACTGGGATGTTATCTGGTCCCATTGAGGCTGTGTTTTTGACCTTGTAGAGCTCAGACATGACTTGATCTCTAAAGACACTAGGTAGAGAACTGGTGTTAGGTATGCTTTGAGGTATGGTTGGTGAGGAGATGGCGGTGAAGTTTGCACCAAATCTGTCAGCTAGCAATTTGGCAATTTCCTCCAGTATAGTGTAAGTGGTAGCATCTACTACCAATTCAGCACATAGTTGGACACTTCCTTTTAGATTTCAGACATAGTTAAAGTATGTCTTATGAATGACCTTGTCTAGGAAAGCTTCATAGTTAGCTTTAGAGGACTTTACAAGACTTCTGATTTGCTTGTACAATCTGTGGAGGGAATTCTTCCTCTGCAGAGGTAGTAGCCTCTTGTTCTTGGACATCCATTTCTTCCTTTTGTTATGAATCTGTTTACACTAGATGTCCACCAATGTGACTTGTTTTTCTAGGAGGGCCTGGTTTTAATCCAGTCAGGTACAGTTGACTCTATACAGTTGCTAAGGTGATTATACAGACCATTTGTGTACATCTATGCATAGAAGTTTTTACTGCCTGGGATTGCAGGGGGTATAAAAGTTTTTGTACATCATTTAGTAGGCTGTTGTTTGCTTTGGAGAAGTTCCTTATTTTATTTATTTTTCTGCTCCATTGGGGGTGTGGGTCCAATAGTTACTTAGAATGAGACTGATTTATGGTCCAACCTTTCCAGGGAGGGCATCACATAGGAGGCAGCGCAATGACCACCCATGTTGGTGAGTACTATGTCAAAGACATTACAGCCCCTTGTTGGGGTACAGACTATCTATTCCGGAGCATTTACATTGACAAAGTCCAGGAACCTCTGGATTAGCAGGTTTGAGCTCACATGTGTTACCCAGCCAATGGAGGGATAATTGAAATCTCCCGTGACTATGACGTTGGGCTGTATGGAATGTGACTCCAGTAAGTCCAGATAGGCATTGTGCTTTTCTTGGTTCATGGAGGAGGACCTATAGCTAACAATGATGTGGTATTGAGTTTTGCCTGTAGTTAATTGGGCATGACGTAGTTCAAGATGGTCATACTGTCTGATCAATCTGGAAGTGTATTTGGCTTTAATGAAGATTGATACACCTCCACCATTGGTTCTTTCAAGCTCATTCTAAGGTCAGAGTGTGTGAAAGGAATTGTAGCCATTATAAGGTCTGAATGCGTGGAAGGAATTGTAGCCTTCCAAAGCTGGGGTGCTCTCTGGGCCTTGAACCATGTTTGAGTTACTGCACAGATATCAGCATCTTCCAAGATGAGGAGTCCTTCCAGGGAGTGCAGCTTTATATTTAGACACCTAACATTAAGCAGCAGACACTTAAGCTTGTCTTGTGTGGATTTTGCTATGTCAGAAATTCTGTCATTTTGACATTACCTAAAAAAGGCACTGTGGGGAAGCAAGCACCTTAGCCAGTATCCAAAATCCTAGAGGAGACCATCTCTGGCAAAGCCTGTTGACCATGTCATCCAAGGCTGACAAATACTGGATCCCCCTGGAATGGCACCAAAAGCTAAGCCAATTGTAGAAGTCAATAATGTTTTGTTTATATTGTGGCATCATCCTGGCTGAAGGTAGTATGCTGCTTAGGGCTAGGGGAAATACCTGCCTGCTACACATAATCTGAGAGCTCAGTCATGTCTCTTCATATAGTCCAGGAAGGTGCATCTCAAGTCATTCACCCCCAACATGGATATGACAGACTCATAATGGTACTTGTTGTTGAGTGACCTGAGTGCATGCATGATCTGATGGATCCTGGCACCCAATAGGCAGTTGATTGTGACCTTCATCTTGTCCAGCCTGGTGAGAGGGACATCTGTGTGTCTCACTATGGAGTTTCCTATGACCAAGACATTAGATTTCTGAGGTGTTTTGCATTAGGGGCTTATTTGGTGAGACACTGATATGTGTGTTGTTATGGGCAGTGGTTTCTATACACGTTGAATTATGTGCAGATAATTTACTTACACTTGGGAGGTCTGTGATCTTTTATTAGGCTTCTAGTGAGTAACTCCATGTGTGTGGCTTTATGTTTTGTGTCCTGAACTTGTGTGAGAGGTGAAGTGCGTAAGCTGCCAACCTGTTTGATGTCTTGTTTTTTGTTACATGAGAGGATTGTTTCCAAATTGATAGTGTAGTAACATCTCTCACATATGCTATTTGTTTGTTTCAGGAGTAAGTGGTTGTCAGTATACATGAGGCAATTACTGCATTGCCTCAGGATGTCCATGTCAATCAGGCTGCCAGAGAAATGGTGGGAAAGTCACCATCCATAATGGCTGGTTTATAGTATAGTATTGTTGGGGAGTGGGTAAGATAGATCAGTTTATGATGTAGGAATAACAGAGGGGCTTATTCTGTTGACAGCTTAAGGTGAAGAGCTGTGGTGATGCTTTTCAGTGTGAAGTTGAGATGTCTGCAGAACAACAGGGGACTTGGGAGAGTTCTACTGACAGTCAACTAAGGAAATTGTAAGTTTCCAGGCATTTGCATCCATCCAGGGTAGCTCTAACCCCTGTTGTGAGATGCACAACAAAGCACAAATGTGAGGCTTAAATACAGGCAAAATTCAACAGTTTTAAGACAAACTGCCAATGGGAAAGCCCAAACTGAGCCTTTTTCCAACAATCCCCAATTCAGATGGAACCTGAGCTACACACTTCTGCCGCAAGGGTGCAGGGAGGCCTTCTTAATGTAAGATGGCTGGTTTAGAACACAGTGATACCAAACAGAAAGCCACCATATCTGTAAACATAATAAAGACAGCACATGGTAAACAGACATAAACATGGATATATTTAGATTGAGGCAATATGTGTAGTACATGTTTTAGTAAGCATCAATGAATAAATATCCATAAGATAACTATAAATACATACTACATAGTAACATATGGATACTATTGGAATCTGTAGTTTTCCATACACCACAGACTGTACTGAGTCACTAGCAATATATATGGACAATTTGTTTGTGCGTCCTTATGTAGTTTTGACTGGTGCTGTTCATTGCTTTCTGTACATGTGTATATGGGAAAGCAGTGCTTGTTAGTGATGCGATGTACTCACTTGTTTGCATGCAGGTCAATTCTATACCCCTCCAGTAATTCACATACATTTTTTATATTGCACACAATTTCCTATAAATGTAGCTATCTAAGCATGAACACATACATTTCTAAGGAGTAATGATAACAATAGACTATAAGGAGAGAAACATATCCCAGCACAGCAATGCTAGCAGGTGAAAAATTACATTTGCAGCTACCTATGAGCCATGTATACCTGAAAGTAAGGCCAGTTATGTGCACACTGCTTTTAAGTCCCACTTGTACCATATGTAATTAATGAGATACATGAAAATTTTAAGTTTTGGAATCCCATTTGCACACATCTGCATAAGTTCTCAAAATTTTGTGCATTAAATAATAGCTCAGTGTAACAGGAAGGTGGTGCATGCAAATACCCAGTAGGTATCGTTAAACAGGACCATATGTAACACGTGCCCACTATCTTCCAGTGATCTGATACCATCCCATAGGTGCCACTTTTAAATTGTGATGTCAATACAGTAACACATCAGAGTATTCCTACTTGCGAACTGAGTGGAACCACAGTGAGCAGTTTATTGAATTGTGATATATCAACCATTTCAACATCGTTATCAAGATGGCTACTTCCAAGAGTCTTTGATGTGTCTGGGCATCCAACTAGACTTAGGAGGCGACAACGTAGATTCTCAGCATCTATGCTGGAGTGGAGTATCACATGAAAGCCAGACCATAGAACCAGACTGCAAGGGAGCATCAACATCATATAGGAATCGACAGACCTGGAATACCCCTTTATCACCTCTATGATGGCCTGCATTGAAGTGACACACAAGGTCTTCATCAGAGGGTCACTGAGGTGCAAAGATGCCAGTGGATGTCTACACAAATTGCCATAATCCTAAGTATACCTGTACATTCCTAAGGAAATCAGAGATATAGCTGTGTCCCATACGTCATATATATATATATATATATATATATATATATATATATATATATATATATATATATATATATATATATATATATATATGTATATACATATGAATTTTAAACCCATTAACTATCTGTACTTATCTGGGTTATCAAGAATGATAAGTGACTATTCTTTCTGCAGTTATGGGTTATTTGTTCAATATTGTTTTATCATGTATATACTATTAAACATTTTACATGTTTCTGCTTAGAGGCAAATAAGTAGATCATTTCACATATCCAGTATGGCCATGTATCACTGACACCTGTATGTGCTGATGACTATTAATTTCTCTATTATCCATAATACTTCAAGAGTATTGCAGAGTCTACTTTTATACGTGTGAACGTTAACTCATACAGACATCCTAATCCATTCTGCTTTACAAAATGCACAGTATTATTAAAATCCCATTTGTCACAAGACAACTGCAGGTCTGGTGTCTACCTATCTCTGATGTTGTAAAACGTGATTCTATCTGGCAGCTGTATGGAGCTTGACAACCTATAGCATTTAGCTGTCAGATGTTTGTTTATTCCTCTGTCATCTGTATGCACACGTACACACACACACACACACACACACACACACACACACACACACACACACACACACACACACACACACACACACACACACACACTAGTAGTTTGTCAAGAAAGGCTGCCTTGTGCTGTGCGTTAGCTCATCCTGTACAGCAAGAGGCCAACATGTGTCGATTGCAGTTGTGTGCGTTGAGATCCATGAAGGGGATACTTCTCATTACATATTGATTGCCGTGTGTTTAAAATGGAAATACTTATATAGATACCTGCTCATTGATATCTACAGATATTTTGCACATGCTTAGGATATAGTAATTATTGGTCAGATTTCTACAAATATCTCTATTTTCCATAATGTTCTGCCAACAGCAACTGTTTTGCTACAGTTTTATGTATAAAGCTTTGAACAATGTGGAATAGTTCTGCAAAATGAATTTGCAATACTATAACACTGACAAACTAATTTAAGGTACATGTCTGTCATTGTTAAATTCAATTCACCATCCTTCTCATACTTATATTTGGAGGGAGTGAAATGGTTGGATATACTCTTTGGCTGTAGAACAGGGACATCCCTTGATATCATGGATATTTTAAACATATACATTGTAATCTGACAACAAAATATATGTACCTATTTTCTTCCCTCCCACCTAAACTGCATTATGGTGTATATATTAACCAGGAATTTGTAGCTGTGTTAAGAGCAACTATGTGTTTTAGTGTTCCACTGGCTAAGTTATGTAATTTTACATTTATTTATTTATTTATTTATTTTCATTTTTTTTGTGTTGTGACCACTGTGCTGACATTTTATTAATAAATGCACAACATGTTGTACATTATTTAGCCATCCTGTAAAGCGTAAGCCTTAATCCATATTTCTACCCTATCCCTTTACATTCATACCTCTGATTTGTTTAACTACATTTCCTCCATGCACTTTCAGGCAAGATGGATTAGCTAGGCAGGGAGGTGTCAGGGTTAGGGTGTAAACATAATGGATAGTTGTAGGTTTGAATGTGAGGTTTCCCAATCTGTGTAGTTTTCCAAACATGTAAAGGACGGTGTGTGAAGCATGCAGATTGTGTAATGCTATTCAGTTTAAAAGTTAAAGAACATGACTTTAGTGTTATTTTATACATATATCGTGTCATTTATACATGCTTTTTATTTTTTACAGGTGATGTGGAGCATACTACAAATCATGCCTTGTGCATTGACAGGATGCATAAACTGGAGAAGCAGCTCATGGAGAGAGGTATGCTGATCACTTCTTCACGTTTTACCTGAAATTGATCTGATCCTTGTTAGAGGACTGGGTTTTTTTTCACATTAACATGCATACAACTTGAAATGCAGGAATACCCATCATACATCTGTAAGGTAACTGCAATAGTTATACAATCCCTTTATTACCAGTAAGAATTTCATAAAAATATGTTGCATCAGAGTTTGCAGACTGTTGAAGGTAATGCTTTGAATTGTATGTCACAACCTAGATGACAGTCAGTTATGTGTAAATGTCACAGTGCTTTTGAGTATGATGATTCCTATATAAATTAGTAGTGCTTTGCTTGTTATTTATGTCTGAATGTAGCGTTCATTGACTGATCTGTTGTGCCTAGTCTGCCTATTCACATACTGAATCTGTGTTTGCTGTTTCAGAGTTAACATTCTTATTGGCAGATGATGTCTGACATGAATGCACTTCAGTTCAACAAGGGTGGTGACTGTGCCTGCTACACCTTTAATGCTTTGTTTACAACACACCTGTATCTTGTGTTTGGGATAGTTGTGCATATAGCCATTCTTGTTTTTCATTTCTATCTGCCTGTTATATAATTAGCAATAAGCATCATGCTGTTTTAATTTTGTATGGTCATAGATAGTGAATGCTAATAAATGCCTTTTCGACAATTATATATTAGTAGACAGTATTGTTTATAGGACATAACTTATGTTTTTGTATATCACAGGCTGTCACTGTATTTATGATTGTCCATTATTTCTAGGATGTTGTGTTGTATTTTAAAAATTTGATGTTGGGTCAGTCATTGTTGGCTTGCTCCGCTCTCTTGCATATAACTTTTCCTACTAGATTGTCATGTCATTATATTTTCATTATACCAATATGTAAATTGTTGGCTGTTCACATTACTTATTACATGCACACACACCTTGGTTGCAGTTGACATTCATACACCAACATTAATGTGCATACATACAAGATAGGAAACATTGAAATACTGATATTATCTCAGACAGTCCACTGGACAATGTAGGGAGGCATATATGAAATGTTAACCACTGCAGGTCACATCATTCATGTTATAGTGTCATTTTCACAGTGTTGTTTGCAATGTAGATATGTACATAACTGCTGCATGACATGGTGTCATTGCATGCTTATCCCCAAATGTCATGATATGTAAGTGTGCTGGCTGTGCGCATGCTTGTCATGCATAATGATGGCTGATAAGCAAGTGTTCAGTTAATGAAAAGATGTCCATTCGTAAGCTGGTATGTATGTCATGGCATGGCCTGGAGTAACATGCCCACATTCTGTTATGGATACAGTGGTACTGAAATGGGCAAGTATTGAAATCATCCGTAATTATAGATAATTGGGCATAAGAAATGTGCCATGTTTGTAAATATCCACCCACTAACAGCAATTATTTTTATTATACTCTTACCTAATCATTTTAGGTCATATAATTTGAGAATGTAGTTTTAATGACACCTGCAATGTATGCTGATATACCTTTATTCTCAAATGCAGACACCACATGTTGATAGTATAGTAGTTAATGTCTGTTAGATTTCTGGTGTACACATCAGGTTGTGTTTAATGTCAGTCATGGTTCTCACAAGAATGTGTGGCCTCATAGACATGTGGTTTACATTGTTATGGTTTTGATTAATGGTCCACATTAAATGTGGTGGTACACTTGACTATGGGCATACCTTACTCTAAGGTTTTATATTGACTTGTTTCTGACTGTGCATTGTGTCACAGTGGGTGTATTATGTAGGTTCATAGATTCATAGTTTAGTACTAGGCTAACTGCCTTTGTGGGCCATTTTAAGCCTAGCCATTTTCCGCATATGAGAATCAAACCCAGCAGCTTGTGTCTATAAGATAGACACCTTAACCATTATGCCAACTTCATACCCTTCCTGTATGTACTCGTGTAGTTGCAGGTATGCATATTATGTACATTTTTTCTTGACTTGTAATTCCCATTGACAAAGGATGGGACCTGTGAACACTCACCCATCCGATGACAGAGATGAATGCATGTCAGACAAACCGAGTTCTTGATGATGATGATGACAACCATGATGAATATGATGATGACACGAAAGAAGCTGGACTTGCATGTGCCATCATCCCTTTTACAGACCAGAGGAAATGCCATCCAGCACCACCACAAGATGATTATTGGGAACAGATCTAGGAGGTCATGACTGATGTCATTCTGACAGAGATGACGGACATGATGGTGAATATTTTTCAGATGGCATGGACTATGCAGGGCTTATTCAGGGAAGTAGCCCAGGAGGTCATTCATGATGTTCAACCCCAACAGAGCAGACCCTCAAGGCTGTAAGTATTGTCTGTGTGATCCACTAGTGTAAGGCTGCCACTATGCTGTTTGTCACATAAGTGATTGGTAATCATTTTGTGTGTGTGTGTGTGTGTGTTTGTGCGCATTCATGTGTGTGTGCATGTGTGTGTCTGTGTGTGTCTGTGTGTGTGTGTGTATGTGTGTGTGCATGTGTGTACGTGTGTGTGTGTGCACGCGCACTTGTGTGCGTGTGTGCACATGTGCGCATGTGTGCACATGTGTGCATGTGTGTGTGCGTGTGTGTGCGTGCATGCGTGCATGTGTGTGTGTGTGTGTGTGTGCGTGTGTGTGTGTGTGCGTGTGTGCATGTGTGCGTGTGTGTGTATGTGTGTATGTCTGTGTATGTGTGTGATCCTATTCATGCACTGCAGCATATTGTTTAATGGCCAATGCACTGTGGTCCTGTATGCCACAGTTATGCATTTTGCAGTTAACATGCCACTCCTGTTGCAAGATTTGCACTGTATACATGTGTAAGCTTAACAGCAACTTGCAAGAAAAAAACATTGCCTATAACCCACTACTAAGGCAGTGGTATGGGTATGATTTATGGGTTGCCATGTTATGTCTATTCAACAGCAGGACATGTTCTTGGCCCTGTGCTTCATATGACACTTGCCATGCTGTCACACTGGAGTACTAGCCTTGTGTGTGGCATGAATTTGGCACCATGTTGTATCATTTAAATGTTTCTGCTATATATGGGAGGTCCTACTTTACTGAATGCATAGATTGGCACCATACCATTCCTGTTCAACCCTGGTACTGCTAACTTATATAGTAACATTAAAGTATGCCTTCTTTTAGCCTATGTTGCATTTCTGCATGCATTCCTTATTCACATATATTTGCATATTTTATCAAATGGTGTACACATGCACTGACTTTTATACATGTCTCTACATATTCAGATCAATAGAGAAATACCATTGTGTCATGCGTAGTCATTGAATTCATGTTAATGTGCTGTAATGTTGTTCACAGGGCTGTCCTTTGCTCAGTCATATCCATGGTCAGGGATATCTAACCACAGGTGTTTCTTCCACGTGTTGTTTTACATTGGCATGACAGCATGTATGTTTATGTAATACTGATTATTAGTTTGTTTAACTGTTCCTCTTGTTGTTGGATGATTGGACAATACTGTGTGTGTGTGTGTGTGTGTGTGTGTGTGTGTGTGTGTGTGTGTGTGTGTGTGTGTGTGTGTGTGTGTGTGTGTGATTTATACATGACCATTTTTCTTGATGTTGGCAATGCAGTCTTCTTGGAGAAGGTTCACCTGCACCCTAGTGGCAGGAGTGTGCAGTTAGAACTTGTCAGATCGAAGACTGCTGGAACGGGGTTCAGTTTTTAGCTTTTTATTGGTTAATTGGTTACTTTGTTTAAATCAGTTTGCTCATTTGCTACTATTATATTAAAAAAAAATCACTTTATGCATTGCCACTTAGGTAGGGTTAAACTATTCCCAGCACCATAAAGTTTGCTCTTCACATTTTCCCTTAGAACTAGCCAGTTTTTTAGTTTTAGCACTCAAATCTGCTTCTTTGAGCTCAGCACTTGTTCATAACTCATTGTACGCATTAAATAAGCTATAAATTACTACAGAACTCAACTTTCCTCACTTGTCTAGAGGAAAACAGTTTTTAGTACTTAATAAATAAGCACCTATTCAGGCATGTCTAAGGGTCATCTCCTGGTGGTTTCTCCTGTCTACCTGATGAATCTGGGCATCCTGGAACAATGCAGCAATTGACTCATGTACACAGACAACCCTCTCCTCCTACCACCCAACACTATAACCTGTGAGAGATGCACTTATATAGCCAAACTGGAAACAAAGCTCTCTTCACCCAAGACTGGACTAGACAGTCAAGAGGAGAAGGTAAACACTTGCACCACACCACACTCATCACATAGTCTTTCAAAACCCTCACCAGCAAAACACAGACATAGAAACACAAAACACACACCTACATTCGTGGAGGCTCTCAATAAAAGTTTGCTCAAGCAACAGAGACCTCCAAAGCAGAAACTCAAGCAACCTCCACCCCCCAACACAACCCAAATGACACTTAGCCCACAAACTCAGTGTGCCACTCAACCACAGCCCATAAGGCATAACAACGTACCCAACACTCTAGTCATAGGTGAATCTATAGTCAGGCACACTGATGTTCCACTCACCAGGCTAAACAAGGAGAGAGTTACTGTCAGCTGCCTGTCAGGTGCCAGAATCCACCACATAATGAATGCACGCACTCAGGTCACTCCCCAACAAGTACAAATATGACTCTGTCATTGTCCATGTTAGTGTGAATGACCTGAGATGTACCTCCTTGGACTACATGAAAAGAGACATGGAGGAGCTCTCCAATCTTGTAGCACAGGCAAGTATGACCCTAGTCCTGAGTAGCATCCTGCTATCACCTAGAATGATACCACATTACAAGGATACAATGACTGACTTCAACAATTGGCTAAGTTTCTGGTGTCATTCTAAGAGAATCCAGTATCTGTCTGCTTGGGATGACATGATCGGCAGACCATGATGCTTTGCCAGAGATGGCCTGCACGTGTCGCCCTTGGGATTCTGGATACTGGCTAAGGCTCTTGCCACCCCTATAGTGCCTTTATTAGGCAAGGTTCAAATTACAAATTCACCACCATAACAGGTACAAGCAAACAAAATCTGAGGGCAATGCTACTCAATGCTTGAAGTCTAAACCTCAAAATGCATTCAATCGAGGCACTCCTTAAAATGGAGAATATCGACATCTGTACAGTGACAGAGACCTAGTTCAAGGCTCCAGACAGCATCCTTGCATTACCAGGCTATAAATCATGCCACACCTTTTGGCCACCTAACCTGGACCGAAACACTAAAGGTGGAGGTGTGTCCATATTCATTAAGGATATCCACACCTCCAGGCTAGTTGTTCAGCATAGTGCATCCGAGATTATCCAAGTGCAACTAAGTCTGGGCAAGACCGCAATCCAAATTGTAACTTGTTAAGATCCCCCACCATGCCCCAGGATTCCTACTACTCATTTCTTGATACACTGGAAAATATTAGGGTAGAACCCAACACTCTAATAATGGGCGATTTCAACTACCCCATCATTAACTGGGAAAAGTAATCATGTACCAACTCTTTTGCTCAATGTTTCCTGGAATTCATAAATTACAATGCCTTGAATCAACTTAGCCACAGCCCTACCAGGGGCAGCAATACCTAGACCTGGTCATTACCAACATGGGCGACCGGTGTTCCACACCAGAGGTCAATTCTTCGTTGGTCAGATCCGACCACCACCCTAGACATCCACATCTTGCCTCATCCCCCATTAGAGAAACCACTGTAAAAAATTTCTCCAAAGCCAACCTTATGCTTCTTAAGACAGAAGTGGCATTCTTCATGACACCCATGCAGATGGGCAATAGAGGTACAACTGCTGAATCCTACACAAATGCACTTATGAGCATTTACATAAGTGCATGGATCATGCTATCCCTAACAGAACCAAAATGCTATCCTCCAAAAAAAAAGAAGTCAATCTGGTGGTCCCCTGCCATAAACAAACTCTACAACAGAAGAAAGAAACTATTGCAAAAAATAATAAAATCCCATGATTGGAGGAACTCCCTGGTCAGTCTTAGTAAGAAGCTGAGATTCATCATAAAATTCTCCAAAGCTAGTTACAACCACTGATGCTAAAGACAACCACAAAGCATTCTATAGCTATGTCAAGAATCTCAATGGCAACACTCAGATCTGCTCTGAGTTACAGCACAATGGCACTAAATATACAGAACCAACTGATATTGCCAATATTCTGGCAGATAAGTTCGGTGCTAACTTTATCCCCCCTCTTACCCCCTAAAGGGCTCATCTCTATACCAGAAAAATGCAAATTTCCTGTAATCATGGCTGCACAGGTAAAAACCACACTCTCCAAAGCCAAGAACACAGCATCCATCGACCTGACAACATCCCAGCCTGTGTTCTACATGAACTACAGAATGAACTGTCACCCCACCTAAGCACCATGTTCAGTCATAGCCCTACATCAAGGTTTGTGTCCACTAAATGGTGCACAATGACGGTTATTCCACTCCACAAAGTGGGAACCACCACAGACCCCAGGAACAACCACCCCATTAGCCTAACAAGCCTGGTCTGCAAGGCCATGGAACGTATCATTGTGAAACTTATAAACAAAGACATTGGCAATCTCCAAACCCTGGACCCCACCCAGCTCAGGTTTGTTAAAGGCAGATCATGTCTCCAAAACCTGATAGACTTCTTTGAATCAGTCACCAAAGCCATAGATGAGGGTAAGGTGGTTCACAGAGCCGATCAAGATCTCGCCAACACTTTTGACACCATCCCCCACTCTGGAATTATAGATAAACTCACTAAACTAGGTATAAATCCCTATGTCACAAGATGGGTTGCCAACTGGCTCACTGACAGAACCTACACTATGAAAGTAGCAGACTCCAAATCCGAATTCAGACCGGTGACAAATGGAGTACCACAGGGTTCAGTCCTGGGTCCTCTCCTGTTTGGTATCTACTTTTCTGAAGTACAGGCTAACACAGAATTTCTTTGGCTAATGAAGTTCACAGATGACTGCAAACTAGAAGCCATAATCGAAACTCCTAATGATGTGGACATACTACAAAAGGGTCTCACTGAGACGGATGCCTAGTGTCAAAGCCATGGCCGCAAGCTCAATGCCAAAAATGCAATGTCATCCCCTTTGGTAAAAACTTTGCACCCATGAGCTACCACATAGGCGGTAGTCTACTTAACACCAAAAGTGTGATAAGAGACCTTGGGACACAGGTGGAGAGTAGTCTCTCCTTCGATAATCACATCGTCACAGTAGTCAGGAAATCCTGCTACATGGCAGATCTCATCACAAAAGGTTTCTCATCCAGGAAAAAAGAGGTCATTGTTCCCTTCTACTCGTCACTCACTGGACCCATTATAGAGTAAAATGCCCCTTTTGATATGTACATCACAAGACATCTACAACAAGTGGAAAGGATGCAGAAATACCTCACAAAGAGGATACCAGCCTCAAACAGATGCCCTATGTAGACTGTCTCAAAAAACTCCAGCTTTACTCCGTAGCATATCACTTATTCAGAAGCAGTCTCTGCCTAACATACAAAGCTATGTCAAACCCAGAGCTGTTGGACATGCTCCACTTAAAGAAATCACAATCTCTCCAAGTTACATGCTCTAGGGACCTAAACCTTGTCACCACATTAAACAGAACATGCTGGATGGATAGATTCCTGTCCCAGAGACTTCCCATACTCGGGAACAAACTACCTATATATATCAAAAAAAGCTCCTCATTAGCTCTCTTCAAGAAAAATCTTGATGATTGGATAGGAAATAGGAAATTCACCCCAGGGAACACATCTGTGGCTCTGCTCGACAGGGGCACAGGAAAATAATTTTCTTGGGTGGCAAAAGCCAGGGTACTTTTTTGGCTAGGCTTATATAGGCCCTAGGGCCAATAGCCTAGTACCTACCTATGAACCTATGTGAGATAGGTTCACAGGTAGGTACTAGGCTATCTGCCCGAGGGCATTTATAAGCCTAGCCAGAGTTTGTCAGCTTTTGCTGCCCCATTGATTAATTAACTGAGCCTCTGTCAATTAAGTAATCCCAAGGGTGTATTTTCTGTTACCCATCCACTCATCAAGGTTTCTCTTGAAGAGTGTTAGTGAGGGGCTCTGCCTAATGTAGTTAAGAATTTTGTTCCAAAGCATGGGGAGTCTCTGTGACAGGAATATATCCCTCCAGCATGTTCAATTTATTGTTGTGGTGAGGTTTTGCTCACTAGAGCGAGTGGCTCGCAGTGACTTGGATTTCTTTAGGTGGAGCATGTCCATCAATTCTGAGTCTGACATGGCTTTGTAAGTCAGGCAGAGATCATCTCTGAGTAAGCGATATGTGACTGAGTACAGCTGGAGTTTTTCCAGTTGGGCTGCATAGGACATATGTTTGAGGCCAGTAATCCTCTTGGTGAGGTACTTTTGTGGTCTTTCCAGTTGTTTGGAAGTGTCTTGTGAGGTACATCTCAAATGGAGCATTGTACTCTATGATGGGTCTGATGAGTGACAAGTAGAGAGGTCTGATGAGTGACAAGTAGAGGGGCACTATAACCTCTTTATTTCTAGATGCAAACCCTTTAGTAATTAAATGGGCTACATAGAAGGATTTCCTAACTACTTTGGCAATATGATTGTCAAAGGAGAGATTACTATCTGCCTGGGTCCCCAGATCTCTTGTTACCTCTTCTGTATTAAGGGGGCTGCCACCTATGTGGCAATTCATGGGTGTTTTGTTTTTCCCCAAACGGGATGACTATGCATTTTTTGGCATTTAGCTTGAGACCATGACTTTGACACCAGGTGTCCGTCTCAGTAAAGCCCTTTTGGAGAATGTCTGTGTCAGCCGGAGGGTCAATTATGGCTCCCAGTTTGTAATCATCAGTAAACTTGGTTAGTCATAGTCCTCCTGTGTTTGCCTGTACTTCTGAGAAGTATATGCAAAACAGTAGGGGTCCTAGGACCAAGCCTTGTGGGACAACACTTGTGACTGGTTTAGAGTTGGACCTGAAGCCCACTATTCTTACCATGTGAGATCTGTCTGTAAGTCAGTTGGCAGCCCATCTCGTGATGTAGGGGTTTATGTTCAGGCTGGTGAGTTTTTCTATAATTCCCGAGTGGGAACATTCACTTCTATGTAGTTTGGTTAAGACTTTGACCCAACCCTATGTGGTGAACATAAGCATTTGCAATGTTTCCCCTTAGAAGGTTAACTTGTGCCAACCCTATGGGCATTATATACACACAAGTTGCTGGCTATTGTTTGCAATACATCATTGTTCTCATTATCCCTGTGTGTTACATATTAGTTAGTGTAAATTGTCGAACTTCCATGTGCACAACCTAATAGTTGTTATATAGCAATAATCACAGATTTCAGAATGTATGTTATTACATGTCATCAATGTGTGTATGTGTATTGATGACAGCTTTTTGTAAGGTCAGTTAAGGTCATACATATACACCTACATTTGCTGCCTCTGACATGGCATATGGCTGTGACATATGCATTCCACTATACACCTGTTTGGGTTCTGTACACCTACATATGTAGGTAGCAGCTGGTTTGCTGCTTTAATACAGTACTGTTGTTTGGCACTGTGCATGGTTGTTTGCCTTTCACATACATATCTGGAGGTTTTATTCTGTCCTTTGCTAGTATTCTTTAGCATTCCATGGGCTGTATTTGTCATCGGTAAAGTTGTTTGGCTTACACCTGCACTGCTGGGTAATGGATTCAATATCCAATGTATACTATTCCAATTGATTACCATACAACACACAACTGCCATAGGTCCTACATATCCAGGTATGACTGCCACACAGTTTGAAAGATGTCATATGTAATAGTGCACAGGTACATATGCAATTCTGCATTTCACTGTGGTTAGTATGCAAGCCCACCCTGTTTGTCAAGTTTCTGTTGCCTATGTACAGTGTGCCATATGTGTACCTTACCTTTCCTTAATGTTTCTTTCTGACCTTTGTCTGTCATGTCTTATGATATTTGTCATATGTGAATAACTGCTGTTTTGCTTTTTTTCTGCCCTTTGTCTGTCTTTTCCTGTTCTTCTATTTTTGAAAAAATGGGGCCCCTTCCCACCAAAAAAAAAAAAATGCCCATACCCTTCTGACTGTCCCTCAGATTTTTTTATTCCAACATACCTCATGTGTGTCCCTCTTCTTCACTCATAACCTACCTCTGCTTTTCAGTCTCCCATTTCTTTGGGTATGTGAGTTAGCGGTGTTCCCCACTCATGTCCCACACGCACTGTTAGCTACTGTTAGCTGTGTCAATGTGTTCATAATTGCTCTTTGCCTTTATTCATTTTTTATTAAAAATTTTACAGATTCCATCATAATCAGTAAGGGCAAGCAAGTATATTTCATTACTACATGCCTTAGGAGAGTAGTTGTCTTGGGGCTTACAGGCGAGATTGATGAGGATATGTATGACTTAAAAATGGCATGCAATTTACATCGGGGTAGTATAATTTCTGCCAGTTTGTAAATGTACATCAAGCTTTTTGCCTAAATTATGGAGTGGCTGTGACTGCTGAACAGTGCACCAATGCTGTTGCTCAACTCTGTGGCATATTTACAAATTACAGGCTTATCCACAATTGTTGCACTGATATTGGTGAAATGCACTGGATTTCACAAACTTTACAGACGCCAGCCCCTAGTATTCTGCTAATAATCTCATAACTGTCAGCTTGGGAATCTTGTTACACTCCCCATCTTGAAACACCCCATACTAATTAAACATCCACCACATCCAATTGTAACTGTTATAATGAGTCAGTTTAAGTCATTTATCAATATCCTTTAGGCTGTCTTTAAAAATATAGATAAATGAATAAATAAACAAATAAATAAATAAATGAACGAATAAAAATTAAATAAATAAATGCAGCAATTATATTCCATTTCCTGTTCAGTATTATTCAGAGGAACTAGGATGGTGTAGTTTTAAGCCTAAATAAAGTATAAAAGGATCAGTTTTAAAGAAATAAGATTTAAAAATGGAGGGGCATTAGAATATATGCTCAATGTAAACATAGGCACACTGTTATTGCTGCAAAACTATAGCTACAGACAAAGTTTCCTAAGAAAAATCATTCTCCTCCTCCTCCTCATCATCATCATCTTCATCATCATTAGTGACCATCTTTTACCCATTTTCTGCATGGCATCAGGTTGTCACATCAGCTTTTGCCACATCTCTAAATGCAGTTGCTCTTTTCTACCATCTTTGACAGCCATGCTTGACTGTCACAGGTTTTCTATTATTCAATCCTTTCACCTAGGGAATGGGCATTCTTGCTTCCATTTGCTTTCTTCCTGTCTTCTTTCCCAATTCACCAAATCATCTTCTACTTTCCTTCACATCTGACAGAACCACCATAATCTGTTCTCATTGACCCTCTCTGCAAATGAGACAACTGTGGTTTCAGCTCTGATGTCTTCATTTCTTTATTTGTACCATAGGTATATTTAAGGACAGGAAGAAATGGAAACAGTTGATCTGCTGTGGTGACCTCTAATGGGAGCAGCTGAAAGAAGAAGAAGAAGGTATATTTAAGGGTGAAGCAGGAATGGTGGATGATTTTGTTGGTTATATTAACCAAGCCACACAGTTTTTGGAATTTGCACATCAATAATATACTGAGTCAATCCCATTTTTGGATGTGAAATTGTGTAAGGATAGACTCAATAATAGATATACTGCTAATATTTACAGGAAAGAAGCAAAATGCAATTCCTTTTTTCATTTTTTGAGTGCTCACACCCTCCCGCAAAAGAGATCCAGGCCAACTAAGACCAACTAGTGAGAGCAGCCAGGATGATTTCTTTAGAAACAGATTTCTTAGCAGAATGTAGAAATTTGAAAGGGTTGTTTATTAAAAGGGGATACCGTAAGTGAATGTTGAACAATTTGATTAAGGAAGTCCAAGATAAGTGGTCTAGTGGATATTTTAGTCCATTCTTAACATTAGTATTTTAATACCCTTGAACAGGACTCTTGAAAATGAGAGGATGAACATAACATATACTTTGAGTTTTGTTTCCACATTTAATGAAGCTTCTATCATGATAAAAACGTATTAATTAAAAATTGGAGTGTTCTGGTGAATGATTTATTTATTAGGACTAAGACACCCGAACGCCCAGTTTACGTGTTTAGATGGGGTAGTAATATTAAACAAATCTTGGAAAGATCTTATCCACCTATGCTAAGAACCCAGGCATGTTTAAATGCAAACCCTGTCCTCATTGTAAATATGTGAGCACTGGCCACACTTTTTCTATTAGAGGAAGAAATGATAACATTCGTGGCAGATTTAACTGGAATTTGAAAGGTGTAGCATACCTTGCTTTCTGCCAAGCATGTAATAGTTTTTATATTGGGAAAACTGAACGTAAATTAAAGGAACGTATTTATCAACATATATATTGTATTAACAGAGGAATACTACACAATGCTTTAGCAAAACATGTGTCTGTTCTACCTGGCCATTCTTTTAAATTTAAAGTTATTGATTAAGTGCCCATAGAGGAGAGAGGTGGTCCATGGACACTGAAATTATTAGAAAAAAAACTTGTTTGGCAATTGAGATTAAATGGGCATAATTGCACAAGGGTGAATGAGCATTGTTCAATTCAGTGTCTACTAAAATTAAAAGCCTTAGAGAGGTAGCATTGTATTAATTACTAACCTTTAGCATATGATTTTATGTATTAATATAATATGTTTATGTTCTTTTTTGTTGTTATATGTGGCTTGGGCCAATCATGTGATGATTTTCTGATCATATGACCCTTTTAGTGGGTATTTTAAAAACGTTGTCATTTATGTTAAGTTTATCGTCTGATGAAGTCCAGATAACTTTTTTGGGCGATAGCGCTTACAATAAAAGTCAGAGTGTTAACTCGAGTCTATGCTTTCCCATAAACATCCATGTGATGTGAACCAGGACAGTATGACCTTGCTCATCCTGACCCAGTAAGCAGCATCCATACCTTCATTCACTTATTTATCTTATGAAGCAGTGTCCCATCACTCACTTTATTTAGCATTTATTGAAATACACATCCAACTAAATAAGCAGCATCCTTACCTGCGCTCGCTTATTTTCTTATGAAGCAGTGTTACATCATTCACTTCATTTACTATTTATTGAGTTAAACATCCAACAAAATAAGCAGCATTCTTACCTCCGCTCACTTATTTGAATTATCAAGCAGTGTCCAATTGCTCACTTTGCAGAGTCCAAAACCAGAAGGGGAACATAAGAGGGCAAGCCTGCCCTTCCTTTCTACCCTACCCGGACTGATAAAATAACCACAATCCCTACTATTCCACCAAAAAAGTGGAGGGAGGGTGGGTAGCAAGTTCATGCCAAAATGTGATTCTCCCTTAAGCCCCTCCCTACTCTTACCTCATTTCTGCCCAATCATCCTTCATTCTATTTAACCATTTCACCCCCCCCTACCCTCTTAACTCCCACTAGTATATATCTCTAACCCCCTCTGAAGATGTCCCTGGACAAATTGGTTTGTTACCAAACCTCATTTGTCCTGGTCCCCTTCAATAGACACATCACAGCAAATGACATTGGTCAACCTTTATTAAACTCCCATAAACATAACTTTATTAACCAATATTTATTAATTACAACTGAAACATAGTGTAGTTGATATTAATCACAACATAAACATGCATGTGATGTTAACCAGGACAGCGTGACCTTGCTCATCCTGACCCAGTAAGCAGCGTACATACCTTCACTCGCTTACTTTACTTATGAAGTAGCATCCCAAAACTCATTTCATTTACCATTTATTGAAATACACATCCAACCAAATAAACAGCGTCCATACCTCCACTTCCTTATTTTACTTATGAAGCAGTGTCCCACCACTCACTTTATTTATCACTTGAGTTAAACATCCAACCAAATAAGCAGCATCCTTACCTCTGTTCGCTTATTTTAATGATCAAGCATCATCCAACTGCTCACTTTCCAACATCCATCTCCAGATGGGGAGCGGAACAGGGCAAGCCTGCCCCTCTTCTACACACACCAGCCTGACCAGGCCATTGCCCCTCTCTCCTACCAAACTGACAGCAACCTAACTGCTCATTAAAAGGCATTAAGCCAAATATCGTTTGGTATATTCCATCCTCTCTAACCAAACTGGATCTGTGTCATCACCTCCCGAAGCCCTATCACATAAAGAGCTAAAGAATCCAATTGCCTAAATGGCTGAAAGTAAACCACCCATACCTCTCCAATGCTAAAGTAACAAATCATGACCTCGTCACCTAGCATAACCTTTGAATATTAGCTAAATCCTCACTGTATTTTAGCTAAATCCTCACTTACATAACTACTAATACCATTGTCTCATTGATCTTCTCACTTACATAACTACTAATAGCATCTTCTCATGTACATAACTACTAATAGCATCTTCTCACTTACATAACTACTAATAGCATCTTCTCACTCACATAACTACTAATAGCATCTTCTCACTCACATAACTACTAATAGCATCTTCTCACTTACATAACTACTAATAGCATCTTCTCACTCACATAACTACTAATAGCATCTTCTCACTTACATAACTACTAATAGCATCTTCTCACTTACATAACTACTAATAGCATCTTCTCACTTACATAACTACTAATAGCATCTTCTCACTTACATAACTACTAATAGCATCTTCTCACTTACATAACTACTAATAGCATCTTCTCACTCACATAACTACTAATAGCATCTTCTCACTCACATAACTACTAATAGCATCTTCTCATTCACATAACTACTAATAGCATCTTCTCACTCACATAACTACTAATAGCATCTTCTCACTCACATAACTACTAATAGCATCTTCTCACTTACATAACTACTAATAGCATCTTCTCACCATAACTACTAATAGCATCTTCTCACATAACTACTAATAGCATCTTCTCACTTACATAACTACTAATAGCATCTTCTCACTTACATAACTACTAATAGCATCTTCTCACTTACATAACTACTAATAGCATCTTCTCACTTACATAACTACTAATAGCATCTTCTCACTCACATTACTACTTCCACATGTACCACCAAGCACTAATAGCATCTTGAAACCACACAAGAACTACTAATAGCATCATGCCTAACTAGTAGCATCTTCTCACTGCCCAATGTACTAATAGCATCTTCTCACATAATAGCATCTTCTCCTTACATAACTACTAATAGCATCTTCTTCACATAACTACTAATAGCATCTACTAATAGCATCTTCTCACTAACTACTTATAGCATCTTCTCACTTACATAACTACTAATAGCATCTTCTCACTCACATAACTACTAATAGCATCTTCTCACTTACATAACTACTAATAGCTTCTCACTCACATAACTACTAATAGCATCTTCTCGCTTACATAACTACTAATAGCATCTTCTCACTTACATAACTAATAGCATCTTCTCACTTACATAACTACTAATAGCATCTTCTCACTTACATAACTACTAATAGCATCTTCTCACTCACATAACTACTAATAGCATCTTCTCACTTACATAACTACTAATAGCATCTTCTCACTCACATAACTACTAATAGCATCTTCTCACTTACATAACTACTAATAGCATCTTCTCACTCACATAACTACTAATAGCATCTTCTCACTCACATAACTAATAGCATCTTCTCACTTACATAACTACTAATAGCATCTTCTCACTTACATAACTACTAATAGCATCTTCTCACTCACATAACTACTAATAGCATCTTCTCACTTACATAACTACTAATAGCATCTTCTCACTCACATAACTACTAATAGCATCTTCTCACTTACATAACTACTAATAGCATCTTCTCACTCACATAACTACTAATAGCATCTTCTCACTTACATAACTACTAATAGCATCTTCTCACTCACATAACTACTAATAGCATCTTCTCACTCACATAACTACTAATAGCATCTTCTCACTCACATAACTAATAGCATCTTCTCACTTACATAACTACTAATAGCATCTTCTCACTCACATAACTACTAATAGCATCTTCTCACTTACATAACTACTAATAGCATCTTCTCACTTACATAACTACTAATAGCATCTTCTCACTCACATAACTACTAATAGCATCTTCTCACTTACATAACTACTTATAGCATCTTCTCATTCACATAACTACTAATAGCATCTTCTCACTTACATAACTACTAATAGCATCTTCTCACTCACATAACTAATAGCATCTTCTCACTTACATAACTACTAATAGCATCTTCTCACTTTATATAAACTACTAATAGCATCTTCTCACTCACATAACTACTAATAGCATCTTCTCATTCACATAACTACTAATAGCATCTTCTCACCACATAACTACTATAGCATCTTCTCACTTACATAACTACTAATAGCATCTTCTCACTTACATAACTACTAATAGCATCTTCTCACTTACATAACTACTAATGGCATCTTCTCACTCACATAACTACTAATAGCATCTTCTCACTCACATAACTACTAATAGCATCTTCTCACTCACATAACTACTAATAGCATCTTCTCATTGATTCTCAGGTCATTACCTGCCACATGTACCACCAAGCACTAAACCCATGGTGAAACCACACAAGAACCATTGCACAGCATCATGCCTAACTGTAGCCCTGTTTTACTGCCCAATGTACATAATAATGTCCAAAATGAACTTTCCTTTCCAAATCAATATAAAAGCAATTCTACCATCACACCAACTACCTGATATAAACAAGAAAACATTTAATGATATCATAGCATTTGGTGATCAACAAACCACCATCCAAATAACTTCAATACATCCATAAAAGAAAAATGCCACATGAATTGTAGCTCAGTAAACCTCCATTATCAAATCCAACCCTCATGTGCCTATTCTCAAAAAAAAAAAAATGATATATACACAGATCACCTCCCACCAACCAGTACTCCACTGAAGCCTAACTTTTCTCCCGGAATACCTACAGGTCATCATGGGCATACCTTACCTTAGCAAGTTCATGCCAAAATGTGATTCCTTTACCAGCTACACTTGAATAAACTCCTTAAGCCACTCCTTGCCTTATCTCCTGCCAATCATCCTTCATTCCCATTTAACCTTTTCATCCCCCCTACTCTCTTAATTCTCAGTACTATATTAATCTAGCCCCTTCAGAAGATGTCTCTGGACAAACTGGTGTGTTACCAAACCTCATTTGTCCAACATTAGTACTAGATTTGATTTCTGATATTCAATTTTGGAGCTATATACATGGGCAGTCATAGATTATAATGTCAGGATGCACTATTCTTTATTACATTTTGTGGTTAAAAATACAAATAATTGTCTGCCTTTAAAACCAAACTTCTCTTTAATAAAATAATCCAGTTAATTACTTTAATGTCTAAATGCAATAAGACTTCAAGAGAAATATTTCCTCTACAATATTACATGATATATGAATAATTACAGTCATATCACTTGATAACCATTTATCTAATCAGAATCTTGAAACTATCTTAATGCTCATAAATTTAACGTGCTTTTTACACAATTAGTATTGTTCAGACCAGGATGCTGTTTTGTAATCAGTATTAACTGTCATTTATGTTCTTTGATTTTATGCAATGCATCATAGTCTCCTCCCTTTTTCACTAATATTTCGCAATCTAAAACAGCAAACAGGATTTTTTTTTGATTGGGGCACATCTATGAATACCTGCATAATGTGATGTTATTATGTGTGTTTGTCTCAATATAAAATATACACAATTCAAGTATGTAGATGCATAAATCACATAATACCTGTTAGAAACATAGAGGAAATACTAGTCAAATGTTCAGAAGAATGTAAAGATGCTAGCCATCTAGCTATATACACATTTAAGCAGACACACTTATAAATTTATGCCTTCCTTAATAACCATTTAATAGTACTTACATCCCAAATTGAGTAGGGCTGTCTATGACAATCCTGATTGAAATTTGTATAAAATAAACCAAAAAATGGACTGAAGAAATGAAAGCCAACCAATTTTATTAATCACAAAGCTTACGAGAAAGACCCTTCATCAGTGTGAACTACAACATCATAAAATCAATTTCATTAAATACCATTATGAAATATTATGACACGGCTGCGCAATGAACATTTAAATAAGAACTAATTAATTACAATCAATGAAGTTTTAACATCAATATTTCTCACATATACTCAATAAATAAGAACACACGCAGACACACACACACACACACACACACACACACACACACACACACACACACACACACACACACACACACACACACACACACACACACACATATATATATATATATATATATATATATATATATACATATATATTAATATAAAAAAAACGATCTGTCTATTCATTTCAATAGCTTTTGTTTAGATCATAAAATAGGTCTTATACTCACAGTAACATTAATGCCAAGTTCAAAATCTGCTTGCAAACAGACTATCCATTCATATTATTTCATCTCTAATAGATTTTCCACATCACCCCCGTAAACTCTGATAAACTACTTTTATGGCCCTAAACATAAAATTATGGTCTGGACCACATTCCATCACATGTTTTATTATAGGATGAACAAAATCCATATTAGTTAATATATATTTGCAGCATGAGCAATTATAACAGGGGAATGTACCATTTTTAGTTGAAAAATTCCTATTTTTGTTCATACTAAGGCCCTTGTAGCACAATCGTTGTTTGAGATTTAAAGAATTCATAACGGCAAAACCAGGCTTAATGCCAACAATGTCCGTAATTGCCGGTAATGCCTCTAATATGACCCAGTTATCAAAAATAATTATTTTAACAGCATTAGTTCTTCTATTAAAATTGGTGGTATATCTTAAAATGCTTTTATTTTTATTACAGCCTGGTATAACATTGTTGTCCATAAAATATGGTCTCGCCAATTTATTTCTCTCTCTCATAACCACAGACTTAAGCTTATTTAAAATCTCGCCATCATAACCCATCTGTAATAAATCTTGTAACATATCATCCATCTGTGCATTACAGCCAACAAGGGCAGTATTAAGCCTACTGACCTTCAAGAGTTGACTCCTCACCACCCCCCTAAAGACATGACTCATGTGCAAACTTTTCCTATGCAAATATCTAGCACTAACCTCTTTTTCATATATACTGGTAACAATGGTATTACCAGTTTTGGTTAACTTGACATCCAAAAAATAAGGAAGCAAGAAAATCTATAATCTGCCATCTTTACTGACTTGTCTAAAGCAGTCAGTATAGTACCACTTACTCTAATCATTAATACACTCCATTCATGGACTTGATGCTCCGTCTCTCTCCTGGTACAAAAGCTATCTTACAAAGAGATCTCAGTCTGTGAGATTCTAAAGTGCTATTCCTCCTGCCTCCTCATGATACTTTGGTGCACTGCTCTACCATGGCTTGGCAATAACCATGATGACTAATCTTCCCTTTGACACACATGCTCAACTGATAAATAATAAAGCTATGCATCAAATGGGATGCATGTTTAAAATCATGGCACAAGAAATAAGATGTGTCTTACATAAGTACATAAAACATATATTAGCCCAATCTTATAGTACAATAACATTTTTGTAGCTAAAATCAAGGTCAGATGAATTATCTTGGAAACAGTACAGATAAAATTCACTGAAAGGCTTTCACATCATAAACATTACCATTACAATACTATTTGCAAATATCTGCTTTTCATGAGTCTAGTTTACAAGCTATTGGGACATAAAAATGTACAACTCTGATTTAACATGCAGACCTCAGAAGTTTGATTTCAGTACTATGACAACAAATTTACCTCACTTTTACTTAAGTCAAAGATTGGTGCTATTATGGAAGACATTATCACATCATATTAGAGACAGTAAAAACAAAGAATCATTTAAATATACACTGGATTCCAGGGTTAGAGAAATGTGTTTGATCTTGGAGTCAGCATTACTAGATAGCCATACGGTCTTAACACTGGTACATGACTTAAGAACATATGAACATGTTTTATTTATCTGGTGGTAAAGAATTAGATCCTTAGTCCTAGTATTCATGGAGCCATTGTACTTGCAGAGCTACAGGACATCCAGGAACAACAAGGTCTGTTATGACAAGAGATAGCCACTTAAGAACATCTGGATTGCATTCAGATTCTTATAAGCACAGTCAAGCAAAAGAAATAGAAATTGTATGCAGTTTTCTATTTTCTTTTATTTTTAAGGAATTTTGTTAACTAGTAAATGGAGTGCTCCATGGATCATTTGGAGTCATAACCCGGGCTAAATTAGCATAAGGCAATAGTGCACCAGTTCAGAAGTATTTGTATGCAGCTGAATATTGTTACACAAGAGAACAAATGCAAATAATGCAGTTTCATGCTTGTTAATTATACAGTCAAGTAGAGAGCTTTGTATGTATGGTCCATAAAATACAAGTCAATGAAACAAGTATGTGCCAATATGGATAATGTTCTTCACACTTAAACCAATCAGCAGTTTTAACTAAGTGTGCACAATCTGCATTCAAGAACATCCCTACCACATTTTTTGTTAATTCTAGTCACTCAGAAACATTAAACATTACACTAAGTGTATATGCAGTCTATACTTTGTAGTAACCTTTATGAATCACCCTTGATATTTATGTCTTCAAGAAAATCAGTAGGAAAACTAATATTAGGAGAACGAAGGTATGAGTTATGCTTGTGCTGTCTGTTCACTCAGAATGGCGTACACTTAGTATACACTTAGTGTAGGTGTTAATAAATCCCAGGGGTTATTTCAGATGTAAGAAAGAGCAAAAAAGAGCAAAAAAAGTAACACACATATTCAGCAGCTTACCTAAATCACTGTATTGAACAGAGTTAAGGACATGGGCATGCACTTGACATAATGCAGAATATATTCAGAGTTTCCTGCAACCATTGCAGCCAAATGTACAAATATACAGTTACCATTTTTTTCCTGTGTGCCTTTTTTAAGTAGCCTCTCTAAAGCTTATTTTGCTTTATAACTTACATAGTTTGTTTCTAGCTTATTTAATGAATAAACTATATTTTTGGAGCTATTTTACAATGCCAGTAGAACACTGGCTACTTTCTTACCATAGGTTCATAGGTTCATAGGTTGGTACTAGGCTATTGGCCCTAGGGCCTATACAAGCCTAGCCATAAAAATTCCCTGGCTATTTCTTCCCACACTATTTACTTCCCTGGACCCCTCTCTAGCAGGGCGACTGACGTGATCCCCGTGGTGAATTTCCTATCTCCCATCCAGTCATCAATGTTCCTTTTGAAGAGGGCCAAAGAGGTGCACTGCTTGACATGTATGGGCAGTCTATTCCAGAGTCTGGGGAGTCTCTGGGTCAGGAACCTATCCCTCCAGCATGTTTTGTTTATTGTGATGACAAGGTTTAGATCCCTGGAGCATGTGGCTCTGAGGGATTGGGATTTCTTTAAGTGTAGCATGTCCAACAGCTCTGGGTTTGACATGGCCTTGTATGTTAAGCAGAGATTGCCTCGGAGTAGACGATATGTGATAGAGTATAGCTGGAGTTTTTTTAAGGTGGTCAGCATAGGGCAACTGGTTTACTCCTGTGATTCTTTTAGTGAGGTATTTCTGTGGCCTTTCCAGTTGTTGCAGATGTCTTGAGAGGTACATACCAAATGGGGCATTGCATTCTATAATGGTTCTAATGAGGGATGAGTACAGTGGGACAATGACCTCCTTTTTTCTGGATGAAAAGCCCTTAGTGATGAGGTGTGCCACACAGAAGAATTTCCTGACTGTTGTGGCGATGTGGTTATTGAAGGTGAGACCATTGTCCACCTGTGTCCCTAAGTCTCTTATCACACTTTCAGTGTTTAGTGTACTGCCACCTATGTGGTAATTCATGGGTACATGTTTTTTCTCAAAGGGGATAACTATGTTTTTATTATACATTGGGAGAGTACGCAATCCCTAACAGATATGCATTCATTTGTTAGTTAGGTTTATTTCTTCAATCAGTGTATATATTTTGAAAATAAAATTACAGTGATAGATATTCAGTTGTTTGTACAAGCTGATCCTTTTTTTATGGAGCTGGCAATCACCTGGATTAATACCACAATATCCTTTGGAAAATTGAAGTCTGTTGGAAGCTTCGAAGGCTTCGACTAATCTGTGAAGAACTTTCAGTTTTCTGAAATTTCATAGGTTAATTCTGTTCTTGAACGATTTGCTCACATACTTTAAACATTTTTTACACATTTTAAACTCATTCTTTTCTCTGCTGGAAGCCCATCTGTTCATATAATATGGAATGAACCTTTAGCAGAACTGGCTAGACAATCCTGTCACTTCTTCAGTATGAGATCACAGCTGGAGTCTAAGCTCTCAAGTTCCACTGTCACTGTCATGACAGGACTTCACAGAGCTAGTTTTCAATTTTACTCTCTTTACTTGGTTTAGATATTCCACTGTCACATCTTAACAATCATATTCTCGGCAGGCCTGTAGAGTAAGTCATAGCAGAATATGTGAGATTCAGGCCTCACACAAGAAGAGACTGAGATTTAGGCCGCAAAATGAAAATGTATTTCTTAATGCAACTGTTCTTAACACTTGATTAAAAAAGAATGACAAAAATACTGCCACATTCTCCATTTATTTGACTGATACAAAAAATGTAATAAAGTAATGGAATGGCATGTTCTTAATATGAAGCCGTTTCTGAGAACATGTCGGAACAGTATAAAGTAGGTGACAGCTTTTGATTAAAAATGCATATGTATATTTGTGTGTGTGTGTGTGTGTGTGTGTGTGTGTGTGTGTGTGTGTGTGTGTGTGTGTGTGTGTGTGAGTGTGCTTGTTTCTGAATCTGTGTAATTTGCAGTGAGATGTATTTCTTCTCTAAAATACATTCTTTGAGCTGTCTCAAATAACTAAACATTCAAAAATCGCTTAGTTCACAGATGACGGAATGCATTTACATTCCAGCTGATGGAAGACAATGTTTCAAATTTTGAGGAAAAAACTCAGATCTTATTAAGTATGCTTTGAAGTCAAGCTGCTGTTGGCCTCATTTTAAGATTCTTTGCAATATCTGTCAAGGGCCCAGAATGAAAGAATGAAAGAGCCCACACACACACACACACACACACACACACACACACACACACACACACACACACACACACACACACACACACACACACACACACACACACACACACACACACACACACACACACACACACACACACACACACACACACACATGGGAAGGGGTGACATAATGGTTAAGTCTGTACCTCAAAGACACAAGTAACAGGGTTTGATTGTTACCTCTGGTTACTGACTAGGCTTGTAAAAGTGTACAGTGTGTTAGCCTAGTATTTGCTTATGAACTTGTGCATACATACATACATGTGCACATATATACATGCAGGCACCCATACACACTACAGCCATCTTTCAGACATTGTCCACGGTATGTTATCCAACAAAAAGTCATCAGTACTGTTTACACTACCACCCCTTACAGGAGAGCAACTCTGGTTAGATTGTCAAACATTCAATAATCAGACTGAGCTGAAATGGTCCAGCTAGTCCTGAAAAAGAAAGTCCATACCAGTTGTAGGATTAAATATGCATTACAAAATCCAAAACTATTCTTAAAAATTCATTATGTTGATAAATTCCTTGTTTCTTAATATCTCATGAATATGCAAACTATGGAAAACATGTTAACAAATCATTGATATTAATACTAGTTGTGAAAATCATGTCCAACTAGGCTAGTTTGGCATGTGGGGTAACTTCAATCATGGTATTATTTAAGGAAGATATTTCAAAGTTCTTTTTTTCATGGAAATGGGATTTTGGAAAAAAAGAGAAGTCATTTAATTATTGGGATTTGGTAGCAGGTAATTATTCTGTTGTGTCTACTTTCAACAGAGGTAAAAACTTCTTGAGTTATTCTTTTAAGATGTATTAGGTCATCAGAAATGCATATTTGGGTAGAATCATCACTTTAGTGTATGAGGGATGCTTTCTGGGGGCATTTATGTACATTTGTAGTGAATATATTAAAGAGCAGAGAGCCAAGAATGGAGGCCTGTGGCATGCCAGTACTGACAGGAAGGAAGGGAGAAAAATTGGAGAGCTATTTGATAGACTAGTATAAGTTGGTTAAGTAGTTGATAAACCATAGTAGTGTTAGTTGTGATAGCCCAAGGGAAGACAGTAGAGAAATTTTTGGTAAGACACTAGATCAAAAGCTTTAGAGAGATCTAAGAATGCAGAGGAAACAAGTTTGCTTTTGTCTCTGGCTTTGTTAATAGTGTCTGTGAAAATGAATAAGGGAGTGATAGTGCAATGGGCTGGTCTAAAACCATGCTGTGTGGAGATCAGGAGCTTGCTCTAAAGAATACTTTGAAAATGTTGCTTGTGAATACACTTCTACAGATTTTTGACAGAGGATAATATGGCAATAGGTCTGAAACTGGTTATATCAGATGAGACTCCTCATTTATAAAGGGGATGATGACTTTTTTTTTTGTTTCACAAAGAAGGAACATATGATTCCTTGATAGATCTATTAATTAGAATAGACACAGGATAGGCTATAGGACTGACAATCAGCCTGAAGTATATGGATGGGTGATTATCTACTGAACGAGAATGGGGTTACAGTTTAAGAAGTAGCAATTTGATATAGGAGGTAGAGTTGGGTTTTAGGGAGAAATAGGGGGTGCTTGCTGCCTGAGGACAGGATATGTCAGGACTGCTGGGAAGAAACTCTTTAGTAAGGACGTTAATACTTTCTAGAGAAGTGTATTAAACTGAGCAGCTAATTCTGATGGAGTTTTTATTCAGAGGAGGATTAGGAGTGGTGGCGGTTCCATACACAGATTATCTGCTTGAATCTAATCCAAAACTTTGCAGTGAATTTCACTTTATCTAAATGAAGCAGACCAAATAAGCACATGATTTTAAATTCTAAGTTACATTTATCTCACAGCATGACTCTCATAATGTCAGCAAAGGCTTAAATTATATTTTTCTGTAAATACTTCTAAATGAGGTTTGGTAACAAACGAATTTGTCCAGGGACATCTTCACGTGGAGGTTAGGTAGAAATAATAATGGGAATTAAAAGGGCAGGGGAAGAAAGCTAGTTGGGGGGGATAAAAGATTTAAATGGAAATGTAGGTTGATTGGGAGGAAATTAGGTAAGTGTAGGGAGGGGCTTAATGAGGTTTATGCAAGTGTAGCTAGATAAAGAATCGCATTTTGGCATGAACTTGCTACCTGCCCTCCCTCCCAGTTTTTTGGAGCACTGGATATTGTGTGGTTATTTTATAAGTTTGGGTAGGTGGGAAGAGGTGCAGACTTGTCCCTCTTCTGTTCCTACTCTGGCATAAGATGTTCATTTCAATGAATTGGGAAATGAAAGTGAGCGGTTGGACGCTGCTTGATAAGTGAAAGTAAGTGAGCAGAGGTAAGGATGCTGCTTATTTGATCAGGGTCACGCTGCCCAAGTTAACAGTTATAGGGATGTTTATGCTATGATTGGTCAGGGTAAGAGAGGTCACCCTGCTGTAGTTAACAGTTATATGGATATTTATCTTGTGATTAATAAATGAGCATATTGGTCAATAAAGTTATGTTTATGATAGTTTAATACAGGTTGTCAAATGTCATTTGGTGTGATGTTTTATTGAAGGGACTGGGACAAATCAAACAACAGCAAGAAAAATTGTCATAGTTTAATAATATAGAAATGAAGAAAAGATATTTGTCATAGAAATAAAGCAGAGCATGCCACCATATACAGTTTGGGAATTATTATACATGAGTAAGACAAACCTGAGTTAATAAAGAGGGAAACTTTCAAATGCAGCAAGTAATATTTTTGCAACTTGTATAACTACTTATTGATAACCTAGACAGCACTTTATAGTGTAACATAAATAAAATGCCAATACTTTTGCATTTCTAGGATTCAGAGACAGTTTTCTACCCAGAAATAGTTGATGATCATTGAAAACTTACTGCAACATATGCCAGAATTTGTAAGTCTGTAGTGACGTGCACATCTTCATGTGCATGTTGTTGTAAGCATTTTGAATTCAGAAACAGCCCTAACACAGTGCTGCATGGTGCTGTAGCCTGGAGATGTGCAGCAGTATGTAGGCCTGGCTCCAAGATGTAGGGTTGGCTCCAAGGCTGTGCTGTACGCTTATGTGGAGTCTGAGAGAGAGGCACATGCTAAGTAGCCATGTGTGCTCTTTGTCTCCCCTAGAATTGTCCCCTAGAAGGCATTTACATGCTGATTGATTTCAATCTCACAGTCATGTAGATTATCATGACTAGCCCTAGCACTTCATGGTATTTAACACAGCCAAAGGGCCATCTTCAGCAATTGCAGAAGAGGTATGTAATGGGGAGTTTGGAAGTACATTAGGGTCAGGGGGTGTGGGTGAGTGTATATGATGGGTGCGTGAGTGTGTATCTACCTGGAAGGTAGTGCATGGTTCAAGTGAGTTGTGCTTACGTCTTAGTGATTGGCTGAATGGATGTTATTGTAAGTGCAATACAGTGAGTTGGTGGTTTTGTGTGTGTGTGTGTGTGTGTGTGTGTGTGTGTGTGCGTGTGTGTGTGTGTGTGTGTGTGTGTGTGTGCGTGTGTGTGTGTGTGTGTATGTTTGGATTGTGGTGACTCCTACCCATCCACATACCCCTATACTAATGAATATACTTTACAGCAATGGGTGAGGATCACTGGGGAGCTGTAACAGCACCTAACACAGTATGGCATAATGGCACTGTAACACTACAAGGACTGGGGATGAGGGAAGCACTAGCCACAAGGATAGATTCCTCTTTTGCCATAAAGGTACTTCAGCTACTGTGGGGATTGGGGTTGGGGGAGGAAGCACTAGCCACAAGGGTAGACTATTTCTGTGCCATAATGGCAGTGTAATATTACATGGATTGGGGGGTGAACTACATGATACAGCTGCAGCTGTTAACTACCTTGAAGTTCAGATCAGCAGTGATCCGAAAATTTGAGGTAGTTCACTGCAATTCAGAGACATGCCAATCATCTAATAATGAGGTCTTACCTCATCCCAGCTCACATGTTTCTAAACTGCAAAATAACACATCATGGGGCATGGCCTTTTTAACTAGACTGTTTAATGAATCCTTGGTCCATTTTTCTTACATCTGAAATTAATTTCTGTTACAGAATTTGCTATGAACTTCATCTAATCTCTTCATTTTTTGTCCCAGATTCTTCCTGAATATTCATCATCAAGGGGAGCAAAACTTCATTTTTATTGATTTAAGATTTTATTAGATATTAGCATTACTTTCTCTTTTGTATGTTGTTAGGGAAATGTATATTCCTACTAAATTTCTATAACCTGTAGATCAGTGGAATATTTACCAAATCCTTTCAGTTAGATCTAGCCATTATTTAAATAAGGTAAACATTTCACAATGACAGACATTAGTATGCGGTGTGTTATAGACTATTTAAGAATCACAGTTATACCTTATCAATTTACATATGATAGTTTCTGGGATAAATTGTTTCAAGGATTCTGGTAAGGTGAAAACTGATCATATCCCCAGGTTCTTTACCTTCATGCATTCAACAAATGTGTAAATTGATCTTTTTCTCTGATACCTTGCTGTTACAACTTGTCTTAAAGCTTTTAGATTTGTAGTTTAAAAAGGTTGAATTTGAGCATTCTGAACTTCAATTTCCATTTCAAATAGAATATTTCCTAATGTTGTGGCCTTCTCCTGCTGTATGGCTACATTCTGTTTTTACTCCATATGTTCAGGGATAGAATAACATATTTTTTCTGTTCTTGTGGTGCAAGATTATTATAACCATCTGATGGGAATTTGGATCCTTCTTACATATATTTTTGACATTACTAATATTCTAAGAAGGCTCACTTCATTGTACATTACTGTATTCTGCTTCCACTTAGTTTTCTAAAAGGAATTTGACAGAGTTCTGGAACCTAGTATGACATGTCTTCACTTGGCATTTATTTAAATAGTCAGTGCATTTCTAATGATTTGAGACTAAGTGCCCAGGTTAAATCTAGAAAGGTAGAAGTGCTGAAAAGTTTGTATGACATGTTAATATTCCTGAGAAAACATGACAATGTCACCGAGTACCCTAGCTTACAATACTGAAAATTTCTGAAAGTAACTTTTCATATACATTCTAAGATGAGTATTGTAATCTTCATACATCTGAATGACATTAAACACTCTTTACCTGAATACATTATATTGAATGACTGTTTCCTTGAGTAATGACTTACTATCAAACATTCTGCTGGCTTACAATGAGATTTAAGACAGAATATGGTGTGTTTCCTAATGGTGTATCATTATATACAGTGTACAAAGCCCCCACTTCATGTGCATTGACAAATTCTGAACTAGAGTAAGGCAGCCCTCTTATTTGTTTTATGCAGATATTTGCTGTTTTCTTTTATAATGAAGTGCACAGCATTAGGGTAATCCCAGGTGGCTGAATGGGTGCCAGGCAGATATATGATTGCAAAAAGTTTGATACTCAAGTGCTATGAGTTAAATGCATTGATTTCAAATATATACTAAGACGAGGACTTCAATGTCTTAGAAAATTCCACTTACTCAAAGGTAAATAAACCTTAGACTGTACATAAGTAGAAGGGGTGAGGAGGTGCAGCTGCCCAAGAAAGGGGGTTGTATATGCAAAAATACTTTAGAACTCTTACAGTAAGTTTTGATGTTTGCCATTTGCCATTCATCTGACAACAATTTAATTTTTTTATCAATATTTTGTCGTAGTTATTTTATAGAACCAGGCTCGAGTGGAATGCCAATATTTATTCACTGCTTATTTTAATAAAATAAAAATAACAAATGTGCATATGAAGAAAAGCTCTATCTATTCAGCAACATTAGAGGAAGCTTTTATCTAAATAAAGATACATAGACTTTAGTAGACTGCATTAAATAGTACTGGACACTGCAGTTAAGTACACAGGATAGCCATTAAAGGATCAATGACTGATAAACCAATATAAATTTGACTGATAGAATTTTAAAAGAAATGGTGCAAGCCAACAGGAATTCAAATGACAGGTCTACAAGCCAAACTGAGATATAAGAAATCAACTAGTGAATTAACAAAACAAAAAAAAAGATGCAGTTAGGTGTTCCCAATTACTTAGCAGTAAAATTTGTGGCTGGCTTTCTGGATTTAAAAGTTTAATAAAGAAGCAGGCTTCATTAAATCCATTGCTAGATTGGGTATTAAGACAAATATATCACTGCATATCTTTCTGCTACAATTTTCATAGGGAGAAGATCCAATAATGGGTAAAGCCTAAGGGAACATGCTAGAATACGACTCAGCCAGAGCACTGAGGTTAGCATTAAACCTGATGTCTATTAATGCATAAATTTTAACATTTTTAAATAAATGAGTGCTGATGGCCATTACATCTAATAGACTGATAAAATAAGTTATTAAGTTACTAAACACAGGAATTGTAGCAGGGGATTACATTTCCTCCCACTGTAATTACCACCACATCTATGTGGGGAGAGCCACCAGCAGGATCAGCACCAAGGCATCTGAGACCTTCTATGCCTTAAGAAGGCCTATGGCTAACACTAAATCAAGCAGAAACACGTCCTGTGCCAACTTCAAAACATACTTCATCCAAATGTTGAACTATTATTCCTATGGACATTATGAGTGGTGATCATTATGGTGGTCATTTTTCTTCTGGTTAGAATGAACTTGCAGGTAAACTGCACACAGTTATAATATTTTGTCAGCAGAATGTAGCAATGTTATCCAGGCAGTAGCTGTTTTGTTTATTTTAACTATTTTGCAAACTCATGGTAATAATGAATTCTGCCTATCTGCTTAGACCTGCAAAAGAGAAAAAAGAATTGTCAAGGAAAAAAAGGAAAAAAAGAAAAAGCAAATGTATGAAACAACATGCTATTTATAAAGATATCATTTATTGTGTAGTGGTCTGATACTGAATGTTTCCACAAAAAACATCAAGCAATGCAAATGATTATGTTCTGAGCTTTACATTTACTTTGTATGGGCAAACTCCATAATGGTGTTATTAATGATACAAATGTCTAAAAAATAAAAAAGGACCTGTTGCCATCAATATGAACTTTCCCACTATCGCTGTTATCAGCTTTGTGGATATGGACATATGAAGAAATTAGCTTATATTTATTGACACTCCGTTAATTCTCAAAAACCTGATAAGGTATGTGAGAGATGTATTTATACGATGTCACTGGAGGTAAAGCTCTCAAATAAAAGCACTCCTAATGTCAACCAGATTGTCAGTAGTACACACACTGCATCCATCTTGCAGACATATAGACCCATATGTGCTAAAGCATTTAAATGTAACCTTCCTAAACAACAAAGATCTCCTAGACAAAACACACATAACAAACTCTCTCAGCAGCCATGAATGCACTCTTTCAAAACAACCACATCAATGCATACGGCCACGTCTTGTGGAGTTTGCATTTCTAAGCTCATAAGGCAAGCCACCACACAACCCAACTTAGACAGTTCAAAAGCAAGTACTAGGCTAGCTGTCCTTGTTGACCATTTTAAGCCTAGCTAATTTCTCTTGAAAGTGAGAATCAAACCCTGTGCCATGTCTTTGAGATGAACTCCTTAACCACTATAGCAACCCCAAACATTTTGTTCATTGAAGTCTCCATTGTAAGACACAATAATGTCTCCCTCACCACGCTAAGGAGAAAGTCATGGCCAGTTGCTTAAAAGGGCCAGGATGTTCCATATTAAACATTTACTCACATCATTGGACTCCAAGTATCAGTCTGACTCAGTCAAAGTCCATGTGGCTGAAGATGACCTGAGACATACATCCCTAGACTATATGCAGAGACATGGAGCTCTCAGAATATGTGTCCTAGGATGGTATAAGCCTTGCATTGAACAGCATTCTGCTTTCTCTAAGGATGATGCTACAATATGAACAAAAGATGACTGACTTTAATAACTGGCTTAGTTTCTTGTGTTATTCTAAAAGGGTTTTCTATTTGTCAGCATGAAATGATATGCTCAACAGACCATGGTACTTTATATATGAACAACAAGAACCAGCAAAAATGAAATGAAACAACAGCAAAATCCACAGCTTGCAAACAGAGAATAAATTTGTTTGCAAGCTGTGGATTTTGCTGTTGTTTCAGACCATGGTACTTTGTCTGGGGTGGCCAGTACCTCTCCTTGCCCCATGTGAAGCAGAGTTGATCTCTAACCCTACTGAAGCAAAACCTTGGTTACTGGATGGTAAATTGTGAATTCACCCATGGTCTGGCCCTCATGTCTCTGATAAACAAAGATTAACAGTAAGTAAATCAATCCCCAACTAACATACCCCCCAAACACACACACACACACACACACACACACACACACACACACACACACACACACACACACACACACACACACACACATACACACACACACACACACACACACACACACACACACACACACACACACACACACACACAAATAACACTTAGCTACTTCCGTACTAACATATCCCATCATAATGACATCCACGATACTCAATGACAAAACTGTGGTGGGTTGCACAGCTAGGCTTATAAAGACCCTGGTGGTCATTAGCCTAGTATAAAACTGTGAACAGTAACATTAACACATACAACTGTGCTCAGCTTGCAACTCGGGGAGAGTTCTTCTTAGTAAGCAAATGGGTCTGGGGGAAATCACAGTTTTCAAAGCTTTCCCCCCATAATCCTCAGCTGTCCAGAATCAGCAGCAAACTGTAATCAGGGAAGATGCTAAGGTCATTAGCACTAGGCTGAAGACAACAAAGTTGACTGGAGTGAAAGCACATGAGATTAAGGAAATACCCAGGACTATACTATCCCCAGTAAAAAGAGCAAACGGATTGAGCCACTGAAGAAATGCAACATCTCAAAACATCAAGGAAGAAAATGATAGAACAAATATATCGCCAAGCTAGTTTTTGAAATAAGGTACATAAAGAAAGCTGGTGGTGGAATGCAGAAGGCTAGGAAGTCATAAAGAAGGAGTGCAGAAAGAACTGAGAGACAGACAAAAATGGAGCTGGTTGGCTAACAAAGAGGCTAAGAAAGTAGTCACAATGACAAAGAATAATGCAGCAGAGAAACTCTGCCATCTTCTGGAACTTGACTTAGGTGGTCTTTTACAATTCTATCAGGTTGCACGGCAATGACAGGAAAATAAAGAAGTTGGTTGGCAAACATCATTCATAAGGAATACCAGCAGGCAATGGTCACATCACAGTAGAGAAAAAAGCAAATGTTCATTAGAAGCAAGTTGGAGGAACTGGCACAATGTTTAACATGTTTACCTCACAGGTGCAAGATATGCCTGGGATTCATGAAGGACGGCGTTAGCCTTGCACCGACCATGCAGCGTAGAGATGCCGCAGCAGCACCACATGCATATTAATGAAGGTGTGCTGCCATAATGGCCACGTGCATAGGAAATGTGTACGAGTGCAGGGAGTGTGTTCAAGCTCTGCACGGAGGCGTGAACATGTCGGCTGCATACGGGCAACCTAAAATGCTGACTAGTACAGCCTGCCTCTAATAGTAATCACTCCTGTCAGTGTCCATGGATACTGAAATGTATGCAAAGCATACAAGACATTTTTGCGAACACCAAAATAAAAAGTAAACACAAAGGCACATAGCTGAATATTGAGTCCCCGTCCCTCGAACAAATGATATTTAAAACCCCGTGCCCATATTCCATTGTAGTGTCACTAGTTATACCAAGTAGAAGTGAAATGCATCATGTTAGGGTGCCACCAATTGCTAAGCCTAGCCCAGTGGTTAGGGTTACCACCTGTCCTCCATTGTGAAGGACAGTCCCCCTCTAGGCAGGTGTGTCCATACTAAAACCATTATAAACGTCAGATGTCCTGCAATAATAGGACATAATCATGTCCCATATTTTATATAATAGTCCCATACAATACTTATTTCCATATATAAAATACCTAAATGTTACAAGAAACAGAATAAGTAAGTAAACAAAACAGAATAAGCAACTACACCGCTACAACAATAAAAGCTTATATATAGGCATGAAACTAAAGTACTATCCTTTGTATTGACCATGGGTATGTGTTGGCCTGTAAACTCTGATGTGTGCCCCAAAAATGTCCCATCCTGGTCATATGAAAAGGTGACAACCCTACCAATGGTCAGAGCATTCGCCCAATATCTGCCCATTCGTGGTCCAAGTCGTCCTTGTCAGGACAGCCCATAGATGAATGGGTATTACCTGGGTCTACTCACCATGTCATGAAAGATAAGTATTTGCGTGTACCTATGTGCGTGAAGTACAGCATGTGGATGATCAGAAATGCTAGGGTAGTCCTCACAACCATATTGGTCCCAGAGATATGTAGTGTATGCAATGTGTTCTGTTGATTGTGCCATGGGCCATCGACTAGAGAAGGGATGGATGGTGTCTGTGGAATACGGGGGTGGAGGGTGACGGGTAATGTTATAATTCGCCATGGGCAGACTGGGTTGGATGCACAATAGATGAACTGGAAGTCTACGAGGGAGCAGTGGGTGAATCAGGAAGATAACCAAAAGAACAAATATTCACATCCGCATTACAATCCCACAAACATATGAACATGAAAAAGTGCAATACACATTTTCAGAAACGTTACCGGCACATACCCACATAATGGTCTGGCTGAACTGAGCCATCCAACCCCAACACACCTGGATAGATATCTGAATACCTATCATCCCCTTCACGGCACACCACCACCCCCCTCCTGAACTTCCACCAAAACCACCCATACTCGGGCTGCTAGATAGACACCGCCATATCTGCACATAGTGACCCCTACCCATATCTGGTAGTATGCAGTCTCACCCTAGGCAGTCTCAGGATTGCAAACTATGTATCCCTTGCATGTATAACCCTACCTTATTGCCATAAAGCAAAGAAGGTCATCGGTCCCCAAAATTTTTGGATATCGCTCATGGGATAAGTATCTGTTCTAAACATTAGACTTGGTGTCACGACACGATGTCCAGTCCTGTATACATCTGGACACAAGTTGTATGAGCAGTAGTTGTCCACAAGACTGCTCAGCCTCCAGCTGGTCCTGCAGAACCTATGACCCGGGATTAAACACCTGACCATGATGCACGTCTCCCCACGTGCATTATCGGGAATATATACCTTACACATTCGCATAGTGGCAGTCGGATATAGGGTGATTAAGGTGCTTTAAAGCAGATGTAATGAGGGTTACCACCTGTCCCACTTTGTGAGGGACAGTCCCTTTTTGGGCAGTTGTGTCCTGACCAAATATAATACAATGGCAAATGTCCTGTGATTGCAGGTAATACTTATATCCCATATTTCATGTAACAGTTGCATAAAACAGTTATTTCTTTATGTAAAATACTTAAATGTTACAAGAAACAGATTAAGCAACTAAACTGCTACAAGAATAAGCTTTCGTTTAGGCAAATAAGTAAAGTTCTAACCTTTGTACTGACCGTGGGTATGTGTCGGCTTGTAAAATCTGATGTGTGTCCTGAAAATGCCCCACTTTGGCTATTTGAAAAGGTGGCAACCCTAAGCGGGTATGCAAGCGTGTATGCATGATGGTAATTCAATGGTATGGGAAATGTAAATAAGTATGTAGGTGTATTTGCATGTGTATGTGCAGACTGATATATATATATATATATATATATATATATATATATATATATATATATATATATACACACACACACACACACACACACACACACACACACACACACATATATATATATATATATATATATATATATAGATATATGTAGATATGAAGAATGAACATGGTCACAATATAGCAGTCATAACGAATGTGAAAGGAAACAGTAGCGGAAATCCCCGTAATATTTAGTGCTGTTATATGTCAGGATGGCCATAGGTGAGCACAACTCTGCATCCCCAACCACAGGTAGGACAATAAAAGTGGAACAAATGATCTCCCCATGCTAAGTCTGACTTTCAACTAGGTACAGGGCAGTGCTGGTCCCAAATCGGGCAAGCCTAAACCTGTATGACCATATGAACACCCTGACAATCAAACACATGTATGTGCCAGGACTATAGGCTTTGGAGGTCTGAATATCCTCGGAGTGAGTCAACATGCAGCATGGGTCCAGAGCAGTAGGGAATAGGAAATGGGGCATGTGTAGTAGTGCGGTTTTCCCAACAGGAAAATGGATGCCTGCTGTGTAAGTGAAGTGATGAGGCGTGTGTTCAGGTAACTATGAACCATGGGTATACATATAAATGAAGCAGAACACCAATAGTGTAGTGGTTAGAGCATCTGCCTAACAAAAAGGCATTCACGGTTTAAGTTCGACAATAGCACATATCATTTTCTTTGTGGAATGAATGTTGCTCTGCTGTAAAGCTGACATTTAAACATGTAAAGGTGAATGTGTGTATCACATGGGACTACTAACCAGATCCTTTCAATCAAAGTGGTACTTTCATAATGAATAAGGCACAACTAAGCACAAATAAGCGGCAGTAAACATATGTAACGCACATAAGCATAGGCGAGTGCGCCTGCGCAGGTGTAAGCAGCTCCCAGCATAGGAAATGTATGTTTGTATGTACAGATGTAATATATATATATATGTACACACATATATATATATATATATATATATATATATATATATATATATATATATATGCACATATATAAATATATATACACACACACACACACACACACACAGAAACGCACATGTATATTTGTGTATAGATATATATCTACATACATGGGAAAAAAAAAAAAAATATATATATATATATATATATATATATATATATATATATATCTATAAAGAATGAACGTTGTAACAATAAAGCATACACAAGGGATGTGAAGGGAATCAAGAGCAATGTTGGTATTATACAGTGCTTTCAGCGTATGTCATAAAAAGCTGCCCAGGAGTGAGCAGAGCACTGCTACTCACACCACAGGCAGGGTTTTTCAAGTGGGAGTAACATCGTTGAAATGCAACATCTACTTTACACACAGACTGAATGTAGTCCCATGCTGGGACCTCCACAAATTGGGAAACGCAAATGGCTGGATTCCATAATCCAAGGAAATGCACATATGTGCAGATTTACATGGTGGGAGACCCTGTGAATACACGAGGTGGGACAAAATGTGTGTAGGGCCCCAAAAGCTCTGGAGAGGGCAATGTGTAAATGTGTGTCATGGCTGCAATAACAAGTGAATAATGGATGTTACGCGTGTAACTTCAACATGGGTGGGGTGGAGGAAGTATGGGTATGCAATTATGGATCCAGGTGTGCTAGAGTTGGATGGGCCAGTTCTAATGGACCGCCCGTGGAGGTCAGCTAGGTCGTAATAGGTATATATGTATACTCACATGCAGACAACAATATATGTGGAAGTACAAATTCAGTAACCCATGCATTCCATTTGTTGATATAAATAATAGGAATGTGTCCATACAAACATCGACAGTAGATGGAATAATAAGCTGTGCAGAAGAGGGACGGGTCAAATCCCACTATTACATTCCAATTACCATCGGTAATCCATACATGAACATATAGCAACATCTGTCCGCTGTATAATGTGCTACATGCCGATTACAAGAAAACTGGAGTGAAGTGTCGGTGTTATAATGAATAAGGCACTAGTATGTTGGTGAAGCATATATAAACACCATTACGCATGTGTAAGTGCATATGAGTGGGGAATGTATTGATGCACAGATGTACATATATATATATATATATATATATATATATATATATATATATATTTATATATATATATATATATATATATATATATATATATATATATGTCTACCTGAAAACACCGACACGCAAAAACACCAACAAGATAACCAACACCACAAAACTGAAAGTTCAAAAACAGGAAACTTCACATGCCCGACAAAACACAATCCCGACAATCAACAAAACAAAACAAATACCTTTTCCGTAAAACACACACATAACACAGGCACACCAAAAACCTTACAAACATACACTAAACCTTACATACACAACTATCTATGCACTAACCTTAACCCAAACCCTATCCCTAAGGTCCGTCACTATCACACACTCACTTAACCCGCCCCTAACCCTAAAGTCTGTCACTATCGCACACTTATCTTACCCGCACACTAACCCTAACTCATTTAACCCGCCCTAACCTTAAAAGTCTGTCACTATCGCACACTTACCTTACCTGCACCCTGACCCTAACGTCCGTCACTGTCACACACTTACCTTAACATGTCGGTGTTCTCAGCATCAGGATTTTCAATCGTCGGTCATCTCCGTTGTCAATCTTCCGGTGTTGGTTATCTCGTTGTCGGAGTTATCAGCGTTTGGTGTTTTCAGGTAGACCTATATATATATATATATATATATATATATATATATATATACATACACACAGACACACACACACACACACAAATATATATATATATATATATATATATATATATATATATATATATATATATACATATATATATATATATATATATATATATAAGACAGCAAGATATGAATATACATGTATGAATACATATGCAGATATATCTGTATATATTAATGTAATTATATATATATATATATATATATATATATATATATATATATATATATATATATATATATATGTTAAAGTAAATATACACATGTATATACCTATGTTATGTTACAGCAGTTACGGGTAACATATGTTTAGACCAGGCATATGTTGGTGGGAGGTCCAATCAACAAATGACTACCTCCCACCCCCCCAGCTAGGCCAGTGAGACATACAGACATGCAATAAAGTTGAATACAACACTGCTTCCCAGACCACTGGCAGGAAACTACCAGTGGGAGAGATCTATAAGGTCTACACTTTAAACATGGATAGCGACGTCCCTTATGGGACACCAAAAATGTTGTCCTTCCAGCCAATGTGAGTAAACACTACTATGACCAGGATGTAGCTGTACACGGAACAGTAGGTTGTGCAAGCCTGATAACACATGGGTTGACACAACGTATGACATGTGTCCCGACACGGGGAGAGTAGGCAGTGTGTAGGGGTGTGCTCATATTCCACCTGCACCCACTTGCTCCCACAGTAAGGATGAGTGCTGTAGAGTAGTGGCATGTAGGGCAACTATGGTTAAGCGATTATGGGCCTAGGCGTGCAGGTGTTGGCTGGCAGACACGTATTAGGACCGCCCCGTGAGTGTAAGTAATATTCCAATGTAGGTATAGCAGACGCCCATGCCTCACAAACCTTAAGAGCACATCTACTGGACAGTCCGTAAACCATTGGGGGAACACATAGGGACCATATCATTGAACTGTACCCGATTACCAGGGACGTCCGTGATTACGAATCAGAATCTAACACATTCCCAACTAAACCCTCCTAGAACTAGTGATATTAGGAGGAAAGGTGGCAGAATACACCTAATGAATAATGACAACATGTAAGAGTCCTAAACAGCATGTACCTCAGACAATGTGTATGAATACATATGTGCTCTGTGTCCATCAATGTGTCAGGTTAATAGCACCAACCTTCTAAATGTGTCCCTGAGGTCATTATGCAGTGTCCCTGATTCAGTGTTCATCCTTCCCCATTTGTATGAGAGGTCTGATAGTGAGAGAAAGTGCATGTAATGGCCGACTACCTTAGAAAGTTGATAGAATAATAGGGTTGGGGTTTCCACCTGTCCACCTTTGCGAGGGACATTCCCCTTTGGGCAGTTATGTCCTGCAAAATAACTGTAATTATGGCAAATGTCCTGTGATTTAGGGCAAAGATTACCTATATTGTCTGTAGTAGTTGCATAAAACAATTTTGTTCACCTGAAACACCTAAATGTTATAAGTAACAGTATAAGCAACTATAATGCTACAAGAGTAACCTCTTATTTAGGCAAAAGAGTGAAGTACTCCTCTTTCTACTGGCTGTGGGTATGTGTTGCTCTGCAAAGACTGACATCTTTACGTACAGGTCCTATGGGGTTGCCACCTTTCCAAATGGCCAAAGTGGGACGTGTTCTGTAGAAATGTCAGACTTTCCAGGACAAAACATATCTACAGCCGTGCATAGTACAAGATTATACTTATTTGCACAAATGAAAGCTTAATCTAGTTACATTTGAATTGCTTATGCTACTTCACATAACACATAGAAGTTTCATATATAAAATAACTGTTTTATGCAACTATTAATGAAATGTAGAATATAATAATGTCCTGTAATCGGGACATTTGCTATGTCTTGATTATTTTCGCAGTGTCCCTCGCAAAGTGGGACAGGTGGTAACCGTAAAGTCCCACCTTGGCCAATTGAAAAGGTGCTGTGTGCAACATCATCATCATGATAAAGGTAAATGGGGTAACCATGGAGGGTATTTTTGGTCCAGTAACCATAGAGGGACCGGTAGTGTTTTGTGTACAATGGGGTTGTCCTCCTCACATGTACCTGAACCATGTAGGAGTGATGTGCATACCAGGATCATGCGCCTGAGGGATAGGGGTGAGGATAACAGGAGTATGTTATGATGCATATTACAAGGGTTTCATGTGTCCAGTGGGCATGTGGGTGTAATGGACAGCTATGTATAGGGCAGATGTTGTCCTAGGAGCCTAATGGCCTTATATGTCCATAGGTGATGGTCAGATGTTGGGGAAGGAGTGTAGGTATGGCCGTGGAAGATAGGTAGGATCACAGAAAAGACAGCATACAGGGTTGGTATATGACACTTGGGGGGGATACACCCTAGATGGGGATGGGTCTTCCGCATTCAAATGCCCATGGGAACAATGGGACGGAGGTGCCCAGCCATGGGCAACTGCCACTGCACCTACATAGCTGCGAAGGAGGCAGTGCTGGGGCGTGTCCAGGAGGGGCAGCATCACCCTGTAAATGTGACACTCCACCCTTGAATTGGTGTATCTGGCTTCGTAACCCCTTAGGGAGCCACCAACACAACACGTCTGGGACCACACGACAGCAGATATGTACCTGTCTGGTCCTGCTCCCAAGGGGGACATGCTCCATCCTCAGTGGTGGTACCACCAGAAGGTGGTGCAGTGCCAACAGAGTTTGATGTCTATGGCTGGGCCCCAGATGTGCTAGTGCCCGGTGCCATGGTCAGCTGAAGTGGGACAGGAGGTTCTGTCGGGATCTCCCAACCCATTCAGCCTATGGTATTGCGTTTTGAACCCACATATGGCTTAGTGATAGACAGCAGCATACAGGTTTACCTATGACAGTATGCATAGATATCACCAACAAACCAACACAACAGATGGTATACATTTGCTGAGGGAGCACAACACATGCATATATACCGCATGCCAACTGTACAATGTGTAGTAGACGTGTGACCGCAGCTATGAATAGTTGCCCATCATTGGCTTGTCACTGGGAATCCCACACAGTGTCAGTCATACCACTATCTCATGTGACACATGTCCAGTCAGGGATGCGGTGGCAGTAACACATCCCTATCATCAAGTACAGTCTGCAATCCTCACACCATGCTTCTGCTGTGCACAGATGTGTGTTCAGTGTGTAACACAGGAAACAAATGGTTGCACACACTGACCAGTTTACAGATGGCCCTACAGATAGGGGTCCCTCATGAACAGAGTACTGTCATGTCTGTATTATAACATGCAGAATAGCCATTACCACACACATGTTAAACAGGCAGTAGTCTCAGTGCAGCATAGCTACACTTACATGCTGTAGTCACGTGTGGCACATCACCCTCCTGTCTTTAGGCTATTTCCCACTGTGGAAAATGATTGCGGTACATCCAGATATCATCTGTGATGCCGTGTCAGAACACATCCAGGTACCACTCACAACAACTGTCATGGCCAGATAACAACATGTTTCCCTATATAGTGTACTGTGTTTATCATGCGGATGGCTATGGTAACACTGTCACAGCTGTACCGCATGCAGTCAGCTAGAGGAGGACTGCAATAGGTGCAGAGGCCATCACCTGACCATTTCCATCACTTACAATACACATGCTGCTGATGTGCAGGTGTACACCTTCACATCCACCAGAGAGTGTGTCGGCAGGACAGGCAATGTACACCAGGGAAGGGCTTGGAGACTTAACCATAAGCATCATCTGCCACACGCTGAATAGTACAGGGGTCAAACCCCTGACTACTCATTACTATTACATGTGCATGACATTACTACATGTGCCACAAAGGTGACATGTTGCTGTGCTGTAAGAACATGTGTGTAGGTGAGTGAGTGACATCTGCAACAGATATAGTAGACATACATTAGGTGTGGCACATGTCAGTCCATGTGAATGGATGCCATTGTCACCACAACCACACTCTGTAATGGACATGCATTGACACCTTTTCCAGGGCCACAAATACACAGTGTAACTACTTAGTTTGCCACACTGCAGTAATGCACAGGACCACATGCACCACAGAGGATATCTGGAGGTTCTGTGGGCTAGGGCATGTGAAAGTGCTTGATAACTGTTGGTATGCCAAAGAGGTTTATACTGGGAGTGACTGTGGTTGGGAGCATCACAACCCACATGCAGACACAGGGTGCCAGTACTGGCATGCAGGTATGCATTGCTCCATGGGTGTGTAGTGTTTGGTTGTGCAAGATGGCTGTACAAGGATGGGTGAGGGGTAATCCTTGCCATCGAGTCACCCGACAATGGTGTGCAGTGCAATGGTGTAGTGTCTGCAATGTCCCACACAGATGAGTACTGCATTATCTGTCCTGACATCCTGGTTACCAATGTGTAGGGCCATAACTTTGCAATGCATGCCATGTCTGTGTTTGATAGTTCATCACATGGACATTGCCTGGGATGTGCTTGTCCCACAATACTGTACAGTGACATGTACAGGTGTACCTGGTCTGGCAGACACATGTAGTGTACACAGCCTGTTATACCCCAATATGCCAATACTTGCCTGGTATGGCAAAACCTGCTTATAGTGAGCAGGTTGGCTCTGCACCTGCATGGATAGTATGATACAGCCATGGTGTCAGTGGCATGGGTCCATACAGGGCACATGTGTACAGCATTGTCCGGCCTTAGTGGATCACATTTGATGGCACCACATGTGTTGCTGGCATTCAGTGAAGAGAAGGCACAATGTCCGCATATATGTGCCTATTGTACCGCTGTACAGGGTGCCATGTCCTCTGCAGGCCACTGCATTCACACCATGCCTACTATATGTCCTCAATGTGCATGTTACTAGCAACATAGTGGGATATCCTAGGCAAGTTTGTTTGTGCATGGCACATGGGTGCGGGACATATACCGGGTACTAGTAGGGCTGCATACTTAGTTCACCAGGCCTTTTGCCAAATGTATGGGTATGGCTTGCCACCACAGTGTTGTGGCTGACTGACAGCTTTACTCCTCATGAGGTGGCCAGTGTGTCATAAGACAGATACCATATAGGAAAACTACAAAACCCGTTCCCAAACATGTCCAATGGTAAGACAATCATGGCCACCTCCACACAAGCTCTGACAGACAAACACACACTTGCCACTTCCTATATACAACCCCCTACTGTATCACACTGCAGCAACACATGTTTAGAGCATGCTCTATAGTGAATACTACAAAGCACTGTACATGTCACACACTTAGCATGTCTGGGATTAGAACACCGACCTAATTACTTTACTACACTACAGCATTATGCAGTTACAGAATGTGCTACCAAGATTACTGGGACACAGGACTCCCAGAGGTGTATTTGTAGATGGGTGACATCATCGGCCTTACTAAAGGTGGGTATAAGAAATGCATGGAGTGTGAGCAATCTAAAAGCATTACTCAGTCCTCAAGCAAATGAGGACACACACCCAGTAAGTGTGGGACTAGAACACTGACCTAACTACTTTACTACACTACAGTAGTTCGCAGCTACAGAACACGCTACCGAGATTACTGGGACACAACACTCCCAGAGGTGTATTTGTAGATGGGTGACATCATCGGCCTTGCTAATGGTGGGTATAAGAAATGTATGGAGTGTGAGCAGTCTAAAAGCAATTTACAGTCCTCTGGCAAATGGGGACAGAATACACATACATACATGCCAGTAGTGGGAACGGAACACCTGCCTATTTACAGATTACTATTATAATACTACATACTTATGAATCACACCACACAGATTACACATTTCAAGGTTGTCATTATGACCTTCTGGGAATGCGGACATCAACAGGGATGCTGGCAGTTAAGATGTACATACCTGTGAACCTGTGTGTTTAAAGTAGGAATCCATCCTGACCTGGAGTATGCCCATCTCTGGAATGGATGACTACTACCACTATACAGTGTTATATTGGCCATGCCTATACACAGAGGCACATAACTGACACAAGGTGTCAATGGGCATGCTCACACACTTAGTAGCACAGGGCTGGTCAGAATGCACTACTATGTGTCCATCTACACAAGGATATACTGGTCATTCTCATACTCCTAGTAGCACAGGGCTGACTTGGATGCACTCTGATGCTAAACACGGAAGGCCACAGTGGCCATGCTATTACAGGTAGACATAAAGAACACATTGTAATGGGCTCTGGTGTTAGTAGTTGTCATTGTTAGCAGGAACGCTGCTACACATATATTGACACCGGTCTTTTACACAACATCTGCTGTCATTCTGGGATGACATGGTTGACAGTAGGCAAGCCTTTGTCACATATCACATGCATCCATGATTCAAGGGAGTGGGGATATTACCCAAGTCACATCCGCCCACACAGTGCCATTCCAAGGCAAATGTCCTAAACACAGGTTAACTCCCATACACCTACAGGACAACTGCATTGTTTTCTTATGCTAACCAGTGCTAGATGTGTAGCGTCCGTATTCACAGCTGGTCACTGTAGATCCAACAATGGGGAGTACTGACATCTGTGCAGTGAGGAACACCTGGCTGATGGCTCTCTAGTGCACAATAGAACTACCACCATATACCTTAGAATCAGACATGTGGGCCATAACACAGGTACGGACCGCTCCAGGTGGTGTCCCCACATATATAAAGGCCACTCACATATACTGACCGTTCCCCCCATGAAAAGCATCACAGAGGAGTCATGTGCAGGACACAGTGTCACATGCTGTATTCTAGGATGTAAACCTCAGACACCACCATGTCCTCAGACCACCAACACGCATCCATACATTTTGTAGGACATAGAAGAGTACACTACCATATGACCCTTGACCTGTGTACTGCACCAAGCTCTACATCAACTGTAGAGAGTACACATGTACTGACACAGTTGCAACATGTGTTATGGAATGCAATGATACCACTGTCTGTAACCAGGTCAGCTGTACACATACCAGGGGCCCTCGGTACTTTCCACCATTAGCAGATGACTGTTGCTGTACACCAGTACACACCCTCATGTATGGATATGACATACATGTACCTGCCCTGGGAATGTACATGCCACACACACACACACACACACACACACACACACACACACACACACACACACACACACACACACACACACACACACACACACACACACACACACAAACATGCCATACATGTAAATAGCACAGCTGTTGTTTTAGTTTGTGCAAACAGGTGGCTACAGCCATTACACACATGCACATGGAATGTAGGTCCATGGCTGCTGAATGCTAACAGTACCTAAGGTGTGATATCAATGTTGACAGAGGTAACATTCCCTCTGTACCGGTCACCCATTACACCCATCATATCATTCAATAGTCCATGTGTTATGTATGTCATTACACATGTCCACCAGTTGCAATGCATACAAACATGCCCAAATGTCAGGATTGTAGGACCTACACACCTGTACATGTAGTGTTGTGCATTCAGATAACATCCATGTGCAGTTGCTGATGTATGCAGGTGACGTGTATCCTAGTACATCATGCAGTTGCAATGCAGCCTCAACATTGTCAACTGTATATGGTGATATGCTGAATGTACGGAAAGATGTACCTCAGGTATGGACAGATGTGTGGAAATAACTAAGGGGTGAGGCATCTTTGCAGATGGATGTTTGCTGTGGACAGCTCACAGGTGTGTCACAGGCGGTCCTACAATAACCTGTGTAATCGGTAAGCAATGGTTTTGTTAATTGAAGGACATAACACACAACTTATACAGTGGTCAGGGTGACAGCAAAGGTAAATCACTTGACATCTGTTAATAGTTAAGACGTCCCGTGTGCATATATCAGCACTGTTGCCACAGGAAGCATCAGTACAGTTTGTAACACATGCAATACTGCTGTACTTCTGTCATAAATAACATGAGCTAGGCAGGTCTGAGATTCACAGTACTGGCATGTGTGGTTGCGTGTGTGTCCATATATGTCACGTATTGTGGGGAATACATCTCAATTGTTACTCACTCTCCTGTACACTAGTGTACACATCTGTACAGACTGCAATTTAGAAAGAAGGACATAGGCAGGGACGTGTATCTCACACATGTGAGGTATCTGTATGTGTGTGACATAGGTGTATTCAATACTGAATGCCACAGTGTGTGTATGTAGGGCTGACTGGTCCCTGGGGTGAGAATGTATGTTACCATACTGAACTGATAAGACCCCTCCCCGCATCCAGGCAATGCATTCTACTATCCGTGTTGATGTCCCCGATCTTAGGCCGTACTGACTACCTGTATATGTGTATTCTCTGTGGTGCATCATGTAGGTGTATAGCACTGTAATGATGATTTGCACATGGGCAGGGGTCCTCATCTCACCAGTAGCAATGGTGTGCGAGTGTGTGTTACTGTGTCAGTGAATCCGTGAGTGTGTGGGTGTGTTACTGTATCACTGACTACATGTGTGTCAATACCTGTGTGTGTGGGTGCAGTTGTGTGTTAGCATCCTGTTATGGGAATGTGTATTACTAATTCCCAATGAGGCATCACACTTCCCACTGGCCTCTACCCTTGTAATCAGCTAGACCACTCTCTTACCTCACCACTCCATGTAACTGTACCTGTGATTTCACCCTTTATGGATGTCACGTCTGTGGCCACAGTAGTTTAATACACAGCTATTATGCTCTTGGATTGGTAGACGTGTTTGTAATGTGGGACATTCTCACTGGTATGTGGCAGCTACATGGTGCATGCTGGTATATTCATACATACCTGTGAGTAGTCCACATTGACATATGGGACACTAACTGCAAACACTGACATCTACCGGCACGTGAAATTAGACCTGAAGGAGGAAAGCAGAATATCATGGCCAACATGCAGTTACTGTTATTACACAAGACACATACTGTTAACAGTATGAAATGCATTGTACACCTGTACTACATGGTATATCTGCTGCTTGTCAACAGTACTCAGCAATTGTAAACTACACTTATCTTCCTAGTCTGTTCACCCTGTGCATCAGACCACGAGCATGTCTCTGCACCGATGGTGTGGATGTCAGGGATGTGGCACAGGCATCATCATAAGCACAGGGCGATAATGTTTGCCAGAGGCCTAGGCTGCACCATTGGATGACATCATATGTGTGGGTTAGGGCCTTTGATCTAATTGGGTGTGTGTGGATGTTATGCATGTGTGTGTTGCGGTGCCCTACATATGTTACCAGTGTGTGTGTGTGTGTGTGTGTGTGTGTGTGTGTGTGTGTGTGTGTGTGTGTGTGTGCGTGTGTGTGGGCACACAGTTCTTCCATGTGTCTGGCCTACACAGGGGTATTATTGACAGCTGCAGAATGTACAGGTGAGGTTTTACAGTTTACGGTGTCCGGCCATGGACATGTGACCTGTGCCTGCCAGGGGTTGCACGGATACTACCAGGCAGAGGTGCAGATTGGGTACTGTCTGTTGTCACTTGTCCACTGGAACCATGTCCCTGTTGAGACCGTCCCGGGCCATGTGCACATAGCCTGCAGTGTTGTGGTGTGGACAGCACAGCACCAGATGCACTGCTGCTGCTACAGCCACTATGGGAGTGGACATGTGAGGTAGCTCGTACATGTAGACCTGAAACAGGTGATGTAGCAGGCCTATGTCCAAGTGCCAGATGCCTCACTCCTACCAGATGTTCCAACACAGGCAGCTCATGCTCGCAGATTGTCATGCCACGGTCAAGGACTCCAACAATGTCACCCAACCATCTATCCAAAGCTTCAGCAATCTGCTGTTGAGCATTTACCATTGCCTGGATGTTGTTGTTTAAAGAACGGACAGAAGCCCTCTGTAGCATCTGATCTTCTCTGTTGCACCATTCAGCACATGCCTGTGCCTCCATTACAGCCTGAAACATGCATCTGGTGACACCAACTGCTGCACTCTGTCTTGCAGGAATATGTTGGCCAGAGGTCCTCCTACAAGCAGCACTGGCCACGTGCCTGAGTGGGGCACCATCAGTCAGTTAGCTGACACCATGGTGTGCAGGCACACCTTCCATAGCCCCCACACTTCTCTGTTCCAAGCTACCATGCCCCAAATGTCCTTCCTCTATGGCCACAGGTGATGGGGTATGTGCAGGCATGGGATCTGTGTGCGGGGATGAGGGGGATATATGGCAACCAATGGTACAGTTACAGCCCCTGACAACTCTGCCTGTGACTCAATCATACATTCATCATCACTGCTAGAGTCTGTGGGGGACACTAACATCAGATGTACCGCAGGAGGGCAATGCACCTACATCAGCTGTGAGGGCAGACAAGAACTGTACATTACAATCTATACAATAGACACACACAGACACACACACACATGTGATATGACAGAAGACATGCAACATGAATGTGATACGGTAGACGGCATGCAGTGCAGACAATAATAGTGGTAGTTATCATAAATCCCTGGGTTTCACACAACAGCATGCATATGTCAAAGCAGACAGCATGCAAATTACATAATCATAGTAGTAGTTAGCATACATCCCTGTGTTACACCATGTAGACCAGGACATGTTAACAGTACACCTGCCTGATGTGTGGCATATGACCTTGGCAATCACATGTAGTATGACATGTGATCTGCTGATGTGTGCAATGACATGCATACATGTTTAGCACAATGGTGTCCTGTCAAATATACAGTGGGGCAATGGTGTCCCAATGCAGTGTTGTCTGTCCGCCCTACAGATATACTACACATTTAGCTGATGTGCATGGCCATTGCAGGGAATCATGAGGCATCTCTATTGCTATACAGTGTGAGTTACAGACACAGTTCATAGCCATGACTGTGTTCGGATACAATACATATATACTGTGGAATGTGACCCATGTCACTGAGGTGTATACACACTAAACCATGATGTGGAAGTTGTGACACAGGTCACTGATGGGTGTACGGATGACACCCCTGCACATCTGCAACCATATTGCTGCTGCCTAACAATTATGGCCAGACATGGCGAACACATCGGTACACCATGTCCCACATGACATCTGTGTACCACACACACACACACACACACACACACACACACACACACACACACACACACACACACACACACACACACACACACACACACACACATGAAGAGCAAGTATAACATTGATGTCCGACACCTGCAAGGGGAATGTACTGTATCTGTGGGCTGATGTGGATACTGTACAGGTGACTGCTGTCATAACATGACACCCACATCTTTTGTGGTGGATTGATGTTACGTCTACACAAGATGTGCAGAGGCCTTTAGGATGTCTAGTGTTCCACATCTACAATATGACCATTACACAAAGGCCATAGTTGGACCATGTGTAGCCATTGTACGACAGGGTGTACACACAAGCACATCACGTCTACTGTGTGTGTTGCTCCATGTCTCTGGCCATACTCCATGGCCATGTGTGTACATGTGTTGGCCAAATTATTGTGATGGGCATCTATTTCACATGTCTGTTGTCTCATATGACATACACCCATATATGTCATGTGCTCCACTGACAACAAGGTTATGCAGATAAAGGGTGGTATGTGGGATATGTTTTTAGGTTAGATAGGTGGTGTTGCAGCCAGGCCACTAGATGTCATGGACATGTCAAGATAGCACATCACATTGTGTGACAGTCATACCAGGGCTATGATCCACACCAGTGAATCCTGTGGTCTGGCCATACTCCAGCCCACTGTGGAGTACTGTTTGTATTCCCCACATGTGTAGTCCTGATCTGTAGTACATGTCCCTACAGTGAACAACACCTCCACCATTGTATGCACAGCTGTCCACACATCTGGCAATGATAGTTTGTGAGGATTCATGCCGGTGAGATGATTCACATAGTTTGCAAGTGTTGCACATGGGTAGTCATTGTGATGCCTTGCAGGTCCAACCTGTATATTGTGACAGGACCATACATTATGTGTACATGTTGTAAATGGCCACATGGCAGATAGATTTGTGCATTACAATTCCTGATAAATAATAACAGTCTCATCTGCAATGGGGCTGCTGTCACAGCGGAATGCCAGAGGTACCTAAATAGGAGTAACACAGCAGTATGAGCATAATCCATGCTTGTATAATGGCTACAGCGTGCAATGTGCATAACACATACACCAGTATATTAGACTATACTATGGTGTATGCACATGTGTGCATACACAGAGTAGCATACTATAGTATGTGGCATGTGTGTATACATGCCTTGCATATGATGTTACATTACAGATTGTACAGCGACATATGCAACTCTATGGAATATAGTTGCTATAGGTGCAGTACTGACTTACCAGGCGACTCCAGGCTCAGTGGATGAGAGACACTCACCTCCACAATATCGGCTAAGGTTTGTGGATGTGGTTCTGTAGGTGTCCCCAGGTTGGCCAGTAGCTCCTCGGTACATGTGAGTGGGGGCTGTGTTGGTGGTCCACCACCTGCTGCACCTTGTTCCCTGGTGATTGCATTTGCATGCTGTTTCGCCCATCTAATGAGGTCTGTACAGTGTCTGCGCACCTGCTGGTATGTGCGGTTGTGGCCACCAACATCATTAACCCTCATGCGAAGTTCCATCCACAGGGCATCCCGCTGCTGTGCATCCTGTGGCACATGGCTGAACAGGATATCATGATTGTCGAGTAGGTATGGGATGAGGGCCTCATCCTCCAAGTGGGTAAAAGGGGGTAGCCTTGCATGCGGCATACCTGGAAGACATAATGATGGAGACAGGTCACAGAAACATACAGAGCTACAGATGAACGTACATGTGTATCGCATTTATTAAGTTTAAATAGCTGTATTTGCAAACCTACATGACACTGACGTGTTTGTGTCACACACATATGGCACTCAATGGTGAGTGGATATTATCACCATATATATGTGTGTGTGTGTGTGTGTGTGTGTGTGTGTGTGTGTGTGTGTGTGTGTGTGTGTGTGTGTGTGTGTCACCTGATTACATTGCTCATACTCCATGTGGATGCTGTCTTGATGTGGGCATGTCTGTTTGCCTGTACTGGTGTTCCTACCTATCGGCACATGGCTGGATGTGTCCACATTAATGTAGTCGACCTTGATGCTGTGTATATGTCACATATAAGGACTTACACTGCCTTAACAGACATGACCTGTGACCCTGCAGACTTGCTCACATAAGGTTTTACATGTATGTGTTCTGCCATATACATCTACATGGCACTGTACAGCAATTCAACATCCTACCATGTATCACCTGTGTTGCACATGTGATACACATGGGACACTGGCTAGCCAAATGGTATTTGCAAGGATGGATATCATCTATAGCATGTACAGTCAAAGTCAACTAGTGGGCTATATGCCATGTGCCATGTATGAATCTAGGATGAAAGGTTACCTGGCAGTTGCCGACAGGCGGGTCTGTGAGGCCAGGTGGAGCAGTGCCATATTACTGATCCACAGGGTTAATGATACATTTACCATGCAATCATCACACCATGTCTGAGAGGGGAGCAATGTGCAGCTTTGACAGACAGAAATGCATAGTATGGCAGGACTATGTAAAGTGTATGGTACAAGGATCTGTCCAGCATGTGGAAGGTGGATGTCCATGAAGTATGTGTTCGAGATCAGGATGAGTACATGTAGCATGTCCAACATCACTGGGTTGGACATGGATTTAGTCAGGGTATGCATCATGCTACATAGTGGAGATGGGGAATGGGAAGGCTGGTGTAGGCCATCTGCACATGGCCAATACCCCTTAAAGGAAATATGTGAGCTGATATGGGTCACTTGAGTGTTGTGTATGACTGGACAATGATCTCTAAATTCATGGATGGCACCCTGTCATTATTAGGGTTGCCACATATGACTACCTGACAGGTGTGGTGACGTAGCTATCACAGGAAAGACAACTGCCCAGCTGCATCCTTTACACACAAGTGTCCATTATGTTCATCGCTGCCTAGGTGGTAGTTCATGGGTACAGGGTTATAAACATAGAAGTGACAATGCAATATGTAGCTGTCAGATTGTGGCCATATGTCACAAACACCTCACCCACAAAGCCCCTTCTGTATGTTGTCCATAACACTCCTGAGTCGGCTATTGCTCCTAGGTCATAGTCATTTGCATGCTTCAAAAGGCAGATGCCTTCTGTTTGTCTGTGAGGTATGGACTACAAAGAGGGGGAATAAAATTCATTAACCTTGACATACTGTAGCGACCACTGGTGTGATGAGCATGTATTATTCAGACACCTTCTGTAGTGTTGATTCTGCCAGCAGTCCCATTGCAAAACACTCCTGTGACATAAGAATGTACATCTAGTATACCAAGTGTAGGTGGTACACAGTATGGGTGATGATGTCCTATGACCTGGCAAGGTTAAGATATGCAGTGTGACATCAACTTTACTGTCATCTACATCTGTACTGTTGACATCAATTATTTGATCAAGGTTCATGGCCTTCCAGACCAGACTCAGCAGAGTATTAGTGCAGTACTTCCCATTATCAGTGGTGGCTCCCCCTTTGTGAATTGTGATACCTGTTAGTGTGCACCATTCAGTGTGTACACAACCTGACATGGAGCTATGTTTTACATGATGTGTACGTGGAGAGCATCTTTTTTTGCCATATGTGTATGATACAACCTGTGATGTGGACAGGTCCCATGCTGCCTGAGTGCAGCTTGTACCTGCATAGTTGTGGGTACAGGGACCCTGTGGTGTACATGGATATATGCTTGTGTACCTGGTGGGGGGGGGGTGTTTATGTTATCCAAGACCCTATCTGGATTGCTTATTCATGCTCAGCACTTGTTCAGAACTTGTAAGCACTATGTAAGCTAATAATTACTATAGCGCTCAGTCTTCCTCATTACCTAGAGGTAAACAGGTTTTGCACATACTTTTCTCACTTGCTTAGAGTAAAATAGCTCTTGTACTCACTTTCCTCACTTATCTAGGTGAAAGTAGTTCTATATTCAGGCATGTCCAAGAGTCAAGCTCACAGTGTTCTCACCTGTCTATCTGATGAATCTGGACATCTTGTACACATTGCCTCATGTACACAGACAAGCCTCTCTGCCTACCACCCAACACTACAACCTGTGAGAGATGCACTCATCTAGCCAAACTGGAGATAAAGCTCTCTCCAACCAAGCTTGACCCTGACAGTCATGTAGAGAAGGTAAACATTCTCACCACACCACACTCATCACATAGTCTCACTGAATCTACCCTACCATTAACTGGGAAAACTACGTGTGTACCAACTCATTAGCTCAATGCTTTCTGGAATTCATAAACACCAATGCCCTGAATCAACATATCCACACACCCACCAGGGGCAACAATATCCTAGACCTAGGCATTACCAACATGAGTGACCGGTGCTCCATACGTGAAGTCAACTCCTCGTTGGTCTGATCCGACCATGAGCTGAACATTGTTGATATCCACATCCCGCCCCCACCCTCCATTAAGGGAACCACAGTATAATATGTCTACAAACCAACTTCATGCTTCTTAAGACAGACGTGGTGAACGTCATGACACCCATGCAAATGGGCAATACTGTTACAACTGCTGAAGCCTACACAAATGCACTCTATAAGCACTTACACGAATGCATGGCTTGTGCTATCCCAAACAGTACCAAGACGCTATACTCCTAATTAAGGAAACCAATCTGGTGGTCCCCTGCTATAAAAAAACTGTACTACAGGAGGAAGACACTGTTGCAAATGAGAGTACAATCCCATGCGTGGAGGAGCTCCCTGGTCAGCTTCAGTAAGAAGGTGAGATCCCCTATAAGATCCTCCAAAGCTAGCTACGAAAACTAAACCACAACTAATTCCAACAGCAACCCAAAAGCATTCTATCGCAATGTCACATATCTCAATGCCAACAACCAGATCTCCTCTGAGTTACAGCGCAAAGGCATGAACATTACAGAACCAACTGATATTGGCAACATCCTGGAAGATAGGTTCATTGCTACCTTTCCCCCCTCCCTCTCTAAGCTGCACACTCTAAAGCCAATATCACAGCATCCATGGGACCGGACAACATCCCAGGCTGCGTTTTACATGAACTTCAGAACATACTGGCTCCACACCTACGCATCATGTTCAATAATAGCCTCAGATTGGGCATAGTGCCCCCTGAATGGTCACAGCAACATTTATCCCACTCCACAAAGGTGGCGCCACAATGGACCATGGGACCTATTGCCCTATAGGTCTGACTAGCCTGGTCTGCAAGGCTATGGTGCACATCATGGATCTCAGTCACAGAGACATTGGGTACTTCCAAACCTTTGACCCCTCCCAGTTTGGCATTGTTAAGGGCAGACCATGCCTCCTAAACCTGGTGGACTTCTTAGAGACAGTTTCCAAGGCATTAGATGAGGGTAAGGAGGTCCACACAGCCTACCTAGATCTCTCATAGGCTTTCAACACCATTCCTCCTTCTGGTATTATCAACATACCCATCTGCTTGAACATTAACCCCTACGTCATGAGATGGTTTGCAAAGTGGCTCACGGACAGAACCCACATAGTGGGAGTTGCATACCCTAGGTCCAACTATATACCAGTTACAAGTGGCATCCCCCAGGGCTCAGTCCTAGGACCCCTCATGTTCAGTATATACTTCTCTGATGTACAGACAAGCACAGGAGGGCTTTGGCTGAAAAAGTTTGCAGACGACTGCAAACTAGGGGACATAATTGTTTCACCAGCTGTTACAGACACCCTCTGGAAGGGTCGCACTGAGACGGATACCTGGTGTCAATATCATGGTATCAAGCTGAATGCCTAAAAGTGCATGGTCATCCCCTTTGGATATAACTAATTACCTGCAGACTACCACATAGGTGCTAGTCCCCTACATACAGAAAAGGTAATAAGGGATCTGGGAACCCCAGTAGATAGCAATTTCTCCTTCGATACCCATAATGACATGGTGGTTAGAATATCCTTCTACATAGCTCCCTAATCTCTAATGGGTTCGCATCCAGATCAAAGGAGGCCTTTGTCACTCTCTACTCATGAATTATTAGACCCATTAAAGGATACAACACCCCATTTGGGATATACCTTACAAGACAACTGCAACAGCTTGGAAGACCACAACAGTACCACACCAAGATGATTACTGACCTCAAACAAATGATCTGTGCATCCCAACCTAAGAAACTCCAGCTGTACTCCATTGCATACCGCATACTCATCTCTGCTTGACATACAAGGCCCATGTCCAACCCAATATTGATGGATATGCTCCATCTAAACAGAGGCCCCTGAGAGCCACATGCTCTAGGGATATACACCTAACAACAATGACGACTAGGACGTGCTGGATGTATAGATTCCTGACCCGGACACTCCCCATGCTTTGGAACATGATTCCAATGTACATCAGTCAAGGCCCCTCACTATCACTCTTCAAGGGAAACCTTGACATGTGTATGGAAGACAGACATGTACCCTGGGGATCACTGTACTGGTTCTGCTGGACAGAGGCACAGGAACTAATGGCTCTGCCATTCAGAGGCACAGGGAACCAACCTATGGGGGGTGGCAAAAGCCAACACACTCTAGCTAGGCTTATAAATACCCTTGGTAAGACAGCCTAGTACCTACCTTTGCACATATTACATGTCTTATGTGCATGGATAGTTAACTAGCTTTTCCATTTTACTTTGCTATCATGCTGATAAACTGGCAGGTGACTAAAATACATATGTATCCTGTTATTGTGTATTGTAAATGCCAATATACATAACTAATGTTTGCCTAACATAACAGTGATGCTATGTAGCTTGTAATACATATCTGCCTACAATACTGTACATTACAGTTATCGGCACAATATCCCACAATGCAAATCATAATTGCACAGTGGCCCAACCTTCGACATGTTATTCTCAGAAATACACCCATACATATGGCTACCATTACAATATATCAGCATATACTATCCCCTGTTATAGCACATACTTGTTGGACCAGCCCTGCCAATAACAGGGGCTGGTGAGGAATATTTCTTTTCAAAGCCCTTATATAGCATCCATTGTGGTATATGCGGTGTTTGCCTTATGACCTACAGCAGTACACACAAATACTACAAGCGTTGCAATGCTCAAAAATACATCACTACAAGATAACTGTTTCCACTATATGGATTGCTTGCACTTTAAATACTACAGAAAGATACTAAATACACAGACATAATGACTGTTCTACATACCTTATTAGTAACCCGAGGTGTCGTTAACTGTTGATTCAATCCTTTTCAGTTTGTGTTTCAATGTTCTTTGTAACTTTCTGCTGGTATATACGGATGGTTTGAATGTGTGATAACCCATCCTTTTCTAGTTAAATATTGGTAACATGTGGTATCCTGACCACCAATTGGTGTTCCAAAGTAGTTTATTAGATGCACATCAGCTGTGCAGCTACTCCATTAGCCGATATCATGACCACAGTGGTGTATAACTGAATACTCCTTTTGGGCATTGTCCGTTTGCCTTACTTTCGAGGAAGATGGCCTGGATGTGTTGTTTGTAATATATTTCAACAGCTATATGGAGACACACAGAGATATATTAGCTTCATGACTCCCGTGGATTGTGTGTCATGGCTAGATGATTTTGTTCTACATGTGAGTACAGCTGTTATATTTTAGAACATTGCTACTTATGCAGGGTTTGTTTGTACCTGATACTTCTGTAGATGTTTAAGCCTGGCAAGGATGTTTGGGCAGCTCAAGGCTGTATGGCTATACATGAACTGTTATGTGGTTTACTGTGTGCTCACCAGACATCCTTGATTTGGTGTACAAGTGTAGCATACTGTGCTGTTACTCAGTAATTGCTAACACATCCTGGTGTAAACACAACCCTCTGAAATGGGATTAGTGCAAACAAACCCTGTAACATCAGCAGCTGTTCCATTGTATAACAGTAGCTATTTCACATAGGGTCATGTTAGTGTGTCTCTGACAAGGTATATTAAGGCTTCTGCAGATGTCATACAGTGAGTGAATGATTTGTGATGTTATTACAGTTTGTTTTGTAATTTGTTTGGGTGTGGGGTGATGGTGGGTGTGCATAGCAGATGCAGGTGTGTAGGAACTGCTTTTATACATAATCTATATGTGCGTGAGGGTTCCTTCCCTATTTGAACATCTATCCTTTAGTGGACTAATACAATGGTAATTGCAGGCTGATTCATTAAGGCACTGTTATGTAGTTCCTGTATAACATGCAGGTGATGTTAGTCCTTGAATCCCTTCGGTAATACATCTGAATGTAATAAAGTGTTGCTACATGAAAGCTGTGTATTTCTGTTATAGGTATTTGCAGTCATTGTAGTTGTGTTGGTGACTGACCCTCTTTGGCTAGGGTTGCCACCTTTTGCACCTCCCACACCCCACCTACTTTAATATTATACCTCCTAGATCGTGCAAACAGACGCACAAAGCTAACCCACACCCACACATTACAGTCCAGATGTGGGAGTCATGATATCTTCCAGGGCTGCCAGCACACACAACTCCTCCTGCATTCGGCGGAAGTATATGTGCTCTTTGGCATGTGGTAACATGGCATCCAGGAACTGGTGGAGTACCCTGGATGCTGATGCCTGTGAAATCCCCATGATATCCCCAGTTGGCCTTTGGAAGGTACTTGTGGCTAGTATTCTCAAGCTTACACATACCTCGTGTCCACTGGGATGGGTTCCCCTCTGTTACTTCTGGCTCTGAGGCATGGCCGGCACAGCTCAACAAGTTGCTGTATGATGTCTCTGTCCACCCTGTAATGCTATACTATCTCCAGATCATGTAGCCCCTGGTAGGTTACCTTGGGTCTGAACACTCTTCTCCTCTTCCGGTGCCTGAGATGGTTGTCAGCATCCTCCTCCACACCACCGTCAGTCTCCAACACATGTTGATGAATCAAAGCTATGGCAGCCCCTAACATGTACATATTAAAAGTTCCCCGTCTGTATACACCAATGGTGCAGAGTGTCTGGGAATACACAAGTATGTGTGTGGGGCTTTCACACCTTATACTATTGTGTAATGGATGATGCTGGTGTAATTGGGTGTGTTTGTGCTATTCCAGCTGCAGGGTATCTTAATTATGGGTTTTACAGCAGGTACTGCTATTGTGGGGCCTTTGGTGTTGTCTTTCACTTGGCTGCCGTGATTCATCTATTGCCCTTTACTTCAAGTTTTCAACCTGATTCCCCTCCCATTGTCAGGCATACATCCAGCTGCCAGCTTTCTTGTTTTGTACTTTCACAACCCAGGATTGTGTTGGGTAATGTGTTATATAGCTGATCTACTGCAAGTTTTCTTTGTTCTTCTGTGACAGTTCTCTTTTCTTTGTTTTACGGCACCTCCCCTTTCCTGTTCTGCAGGTAGCTGCTAGCAGCCTTGTTAGCTGTTGTCTATGGCCCACTGTGAGTTCCTAGGTGTTAATTACTCATTTGTATTCCAATTACCATGCTTCAGCATTTCCTTATTGTCTTCCCGCATCCTTCCTGTTTCAACTGTGGTGCGCACCGAGCACAGCCGTTTACCAGGTTTTGTGTGCATTTTCATCCACGTTCACATGAACTTTCGGTTACTTTGTGTGCTGTCAGCTAAGCAAAGCTATGGCTACTTCCACATCCCTATCCTGCGGCTTTGCTTAGCAACAGGCAACACAGATTAGCAATGATCCAATGTGCTTACAGCTACGGTGGCGCACCCCTCTCTTGATGTCATGTTTACCTCCAGGCGACTCCTCAGTGTTGTACTGCTATGCTGTGTGGTGCATCCTTATGCCAGTGGGGCATTTGCAATTCAGTATTACTTGACTCATTTGCATGGCATTGACTGCTAATTCCTAGTTACCGCATGGAACACTGTCACAGACCCTTAGCAACCCTTTTGCATGGTTGGGGTGTAGCATGCGTGCCGCTGACTATTATGGGGATATCATGAATTGTGCTACATTGCAGCTTTATGACATCTAAATATATATTCCCTGTGATCCCGTTTGCGCACAGATGCACTGCGGTTTTACTTTGCGTTAGTATGGCCATGACATTAAATGTTATTTTTTATATGTTGTGCATGGTTTTTTATGCCATTGGCTATATATTTAGCCATTGGCATATATTAACATTATACTATGTAGGTTTGGTCCGCTTTCATGGCTCCAATTTTATGTTTGACAAAAAGTAAACCATTTTCTTTTTGGTTTACATTTCTACATGCTTACACTACGCCTGCACTTCTTCATGAATCGCTATATACCTTCATTTGCATGCTACACTGCTGCGCATGGGGTAATTAGCATACATGTGCCGAGAGCTGTGCAGTTCTGGTGTACGCTGGTAGTGCACATGGAAACATCTCATACATGAATCGCTCAGCGGCCATATTTGGCACTAGATCGCCAATGCTACTCCTGCACCTGGCGCAAGCTTCATGAATCCCAGGGATAGTGTTTGATTTTGCTCTGGTTATTGGCCAGGCTTGTAATAATTTTCAGACTGATAGTATAATTTCTTCCCTTTGAACCTATGAACAATCTGCTGGCTAGTCCAGAGGCCATCAATGGCAAATCTTTCAATGTCTTAGAGAAAGAAATCTGGACAAAGCCTAAAATAATGGGAGGACATAGGACAAAAATAGGGCCAATTTTTAAATATTGCTCTTATAAATTTAGAAAGTTGACAGAATAGCAGACTTTACATTAGCATGCATTTTCCAAAGGGTAGAAAATCTGAAACTCAAATGTCTGTCATTTAGTGAATTCAGTGCTCAATGATTTGTCAGAAAACCACAAATTTTATGTGGAACAGACCAAATATGTGAGGCAAATATGTGAGACAAATATCTGGGCATTCTGTAAAAATCTAAACAGTCGAGAGGTGGGAGTACTTCAAGAAGCTTCTGAATGAAGAAAACCCCGAGGAAGGTGTGCTACTGCATGTTCAGCCTACAGCAAAAATGGAAAAAGAACTCACACTAAAAGTAAGCATGGCACTAAGGAACATGAAGTCAGGGGAAGCAGGAGGTTCGCATGAGGTCACAGTATATACTTTCAAGATATTGGGTGCATTATGGGAAAAATAGCTCATCAAGGTGCACATCTTACTACAAATAGAATGACATATCACAGATGAGTGGAGGATAAGCAGTGTAGTACCAGCACAAGAATGAAGGGCGCTTTCACATCTTCGGATAGTACTGACCAAACATAACAAACGCCTCTCACACTGCATGAAAGTGGGGAAGAGGCTGATTGCTGATTGATAAATACAGAAATCTGTATAAAAATATACAAATTAGTAGAAAGTAAAACTGAAAATGTGCAATTCAGATTCAGACCACGATGCAGTTCAACTGACCCAGGGACTGCAGTGAGACAGATAGCAGAAAAGAACTTTGAGATGAGGAAACGGTCTAATTAGGCATTTCTATATTGGGAGAAAACATATGGCAAGGTCCCAAGAAAGCTGATACGGGTAGTCCTGTAATGTTCTGAAGTCTTGAAAACATTGGTGAAATTATGGAAGCTGTGCCCAATGACAAGTACAAACAATGGAGTCAGAGATGGTTTGGGAGTTGATGTGTGCCAAGGTTCAACTCTGAGCCCATGCCTGTTCATACTGGTGACGGACTACATTACCAAGCTGGTCTGAGGGAACAGATCAACAAAGCTACTATATTCAGATGATGTGGCATCACAGGTAGACTTTGAACAAAAACTTCAACAAATGGTAGCCTAATAATTTGCAAAACTGAAGGCAAATGAAATAAAGCTGAGTATGCATAAGACAGTTGTCATGGTAGTAAATGGAGAAAATCAGAATAAGCTGAAAAATTGAGATAGAAAGGAAGGCAGTGAAACTCCTTAACACATTCAAGCACCTAAGAATTGTGGTTGAGAGAAAAAGAAGTCTGAATTAGCAGGTCAAAGCTAGAATCAGACATAGTGCAGCCAAATGCTTTCCCATACTTCATTGGTGGCTGTTCAGTCTCTGCTCTTTAGTTTGATAATGTAATATTACAGTGTGTTTTACTATAGTGCATCATTTAGTGAGAGCCAGCTGTGCTCTTCTCAAGGTTCCTTGCCTTTTTCCCCACTGTGATGTAATCATTGTAGGGAGTTCATTGCATCATCAAATGTAAAAAAGGTGACCAGAAAAAAAGGAAGTGCAGTTCACTGAAATTACTTTTGATGACAGTGGAGTTCGCTGTTTTCTCTATTGTTGAGCAACTTTGGAGCTGGTATATATAAGTCTGTGGGTATGAGGGTTCAGGGGGGCTTGCCGTCCCCTGCAAAAACAAAATTGTTGAGTTGTTCATCGAAAGTGGTCTCAGTGAACATTTTTTGTTTTATTTTCCAGCCACCAAAATTACCTTTGATGACTAGACATGAATCCACCATTGTGTTATATATATATAATTCATGGTAATGTGCAGGATGCAGGGGCCTTGCCATCCTTGACAATTGTGTAAGTGTCTGTGTGTGTGTCTGTGTGTGTGTGTGTGTGTGTGTGTGTGTGTGTGTGTGTGTGTGTGTGTGTGTGTGTGTGTGTGTGTGTGTGTGTGTGTGAGTGTGTATTTGTTTTGATTGCTTTTTCAGAATTTTTTCTTTGAAAAACCATCAGCTGAATTAGTGTTCTTCAGTGAGTCACAGATAAACTACAGACAATTGGCACAAAGTTTTGGGATTCTCTTTGGCACAAGCATGTCAAGAGATCTTACAAGGAAGGAGTACAAAACAGTTGTGTGTCTAGTGCTACGTTATGCCAGAGATACCTGGGCAGTGAAGAGAAAGCAGCTGAAGACGTTTGAAGTGATAGATATGAAGTGCCTGAGACTGGTAATAAGATGCACACTGTCGGACAGAAGAAAAAAATGAGAATGTCAGATCAAAAGTCCCAAATGAAGGCAAGGTCAGTTAGACAAGATAAGTGGCTTGGTTGCATGTGCAGGAAGCCAAGAAATGATTTCATAAAGATTGTTTGGAAGATTTCAAAGAAAGAGGAAGAAGGTGAGATGAAACAAGGGCATCCAGCCAACATATAGCTGGACTGTATGACTGAAGACCAGTGATAGTCAGCCATGACTGCTGAAGAAGGTAGAAAAATAGCAATGGATCAAGAAATGTGGCACTAGTTGACACAATGCCCCGTTCCCATGTAGAAATGAAAAAAAGTGGGTTGATAATGATGGTTGCATGATATTTATAATTCAGCATGTTGCTTTTGTTTAATTAAGAAAAGGAAATTAACAGAAGTAGGTCCATATGATACATTTTTGAATATAAGTCTGTATATCTAGCAGATATCTGTATTTTCTGTAAATTATATTAAACTGGCATTCATTTATCAGAGCAGCATTCAAGTAATAATGCATAGCATAATATTTATCATTCTGCAGGATATTTCTTGTTAACAACTGATGCTTATGACACTAGTATCTGGCTTCTCACAATACTAGCTTGGATAAAGTAAGTATTTTAAAATAAATGAAGCAGTTAATTCTTAGAAACAAGAAGCTGCAAGCAAAGAATTCAGACACTTAAGAGTGATGTTATTACATAGTGACACAAACATCTAAAATGCCTTATTATGACAAACAACAGGCTCATTTGTAATGTTATTTTTTTTCACTGTGGCTGAGTTAAACATTATGAGCTTATGTTTTATTATCATCACTTTATGTTTTATTATCATCACTTTATGTACAATTTCATATGTTGAACATGAACAGCTACTGTGTTTCAAATGTTTAAATATGAAGATTAGACTAACAGCTCTAGTGGCAATCCTGTCAGAAGTTTTCCTAGTGTCAATCATTGACATCACCTTAGTAACACATGCCTAGACCAACAGTCATGCATTATGTAAATTAACTAGCTCCAGTAGTATAATAAATCAAAGTTGTGGTGAAAGTGCTATTATTCATTGTCCACCATTTTCAGAAACTGTCACAGATATTTATTTTCCTTGCATGATGCTTACACTGATGTGTGATATTTTTAGAAATTCTTAGTCCATCAACATCAGGCATCTCTGACAGGCAGATGCCACTGTTGCGAAAAATACATTACAAAAAGAACATCACATGTGCCACATTAATTTTGTGTCATCTGTTGTGTCATGCCAGAGCTGATGCTGCTTATAAAATTATAATTAATTTTAACAATATGTATAATTTCTATTCTGCAATTTTTATTAACTCAGATAAGAGTCAGGATATGTGAATGATGACAATGAACTCAAATGCCATATAAATAATCATCATTAAGAATGACTGCATGCCATACGTTATTAGGAATTCTAAGAGTTAGTCATTCCAAAATCAGAAGAAATATTTAGTATTTGTTTTATCTTAACTGAGAACAGATTATTTGAGATGATTAATTTTTGACTATGCAGCTTCAGAAATGAAATACACTCCATTGTACACAGGAACGGCATAGTGGTAGTAATAATTACATTAAGCAGCACATATTTTTACTTCCTATTTACCCCCGTGTGAACTACGCAAAAGTTTTCTAGAAAGTTAACAGCAGCGGTGGACATCTGAGTAAGTTCATCACTGAACATTTGTACTTTAATTTGTCTTACAAGCCTAATGATATGCATAACCATTTTAAACAAAGCAAAAGGGAAGAAAATGAAAATTTATACAAATATTTGCATTTCTATATCTGAAGCGTGTTCCTTTTTCTCTTTTACTTTATAAGATTAATGCTCATTAACTTTAAAATATACAGAGCAGCTTCTTGAGAAGTAACTGTAAACTGCATTGATATGAAACTACCTATTTTTTTACTCTTTTTTATTTTATATTGTTAAAGAATGGCTTTCAAATAAAATAAATATATACTTGGGAAAAAAGGGTTGATAGAAAAGGCAGTGACATTTAATAAACATTTCAGATATTTTATTAATGTCATTTACTACAGTTTCATAAATCCTCCTATAATGATTTGAAACTCAGTAAACATAGTATAAGAATGAATTATTCATGTAGTTTAATTTTTTTTATAAACTTGTCACAGTGCAATCATTTTCAGCTCTGCAATATAGCTTATCTCCTAACAAAGCTTGGATGTTAATTAGTGCTAGAGTTTAGGTACAAACAAAATCAAGTATAAATACAAGAATCAGTATAATTTGATGCAGATCCCAGTAAATTAGGGATGAAAGACAAAACTTTTTTTAATCTAAATGACATTAGTGAGCAGTGGTTACCTCATTATTCACAGATATAATCTTAAAAGATTAAAATTGCAATGAATGTAATTACCAGAGCAAAAAAAAGAAATATATTAAACTTCTTTTCATATTTTTTATATCTTAACTGAAAATATGCTATGCCCACACTTTGTAACATGCTACATATATACCCTTTCAAGATGGTTTTCATGTGGTTTTGTATATACTTAGCATGCAATCTGCATATATAATGACACAGGGGAATCACACAACCAGAACACTAATGAAAATGTATTGATCTCTAGAGAAATATTACTAATGACTCATTAAAGTTAACGTCATTAACTATTGTGTTACTTTGCAGGTCTGTACTTTAAATTCTACTCATTGGTATATAAGATATACTACATGTATTCAATGCCTTTGAATTGGTAGACTTAATTTATGAAATTATACAATTTCAATGTTTAAAAAGCTCTCATTTTTTTACATGCACAATAAATATAAGACCATGCTTGTTGTATCTTTTCTGTACAGGAATGCAGAATGTAATCATATCATCTATGATTTATTTTGCAGTACATTGTATTCCTCATGAGAATATTATTTGGGAAGTGTTTAAGTGGGACATTTCCAAAAAGAAAAATGATCAAAGTAAATTATGGCAAATAAATTTGTGGTGCAGATGATGAGAACTAACAGCAACTACAGACAGGCCATATAGAGAGGTGGTACAGTTGGATCTATAAGAAGTCTAGAAACCATGATCAGAGTAGAATGTCAGAAGTCCAGAAAAGGGGAAGGAGCAATATGAGCCACTCAGACTACAGAAAAAGGGAACTACAAAGAAAAAAGAAAAAAAAAAACAATAAACAACAATCAAAATGCTACTCAGTTATGTTTGCAATGCATGACTGCAGGTAAAAATCAGCCTGTGATATATCTCTAAGCAAACTTTGGAATATGCAAGTATGTACAGTATACCCAGGATTGGTAATATGTCAGAAAAGTGAATAGAACAGCATATCAGTGTGCATTTTCCTAGAAAAGAGTGGGGATAGAATTTGAGCATGGCCATAAAGAAGCAGTTAGAGCAAAATTATTGATATGTGTGGGCTAGTCTACAATCCAGTACCATGATGGCATTGATAATAGTACTTTATGTATAAATAGTGTACAACTGACAGTAAAAGATGAAGTACGTAGACTATTGAGAGGGTTAATCCAATAGGTTAAGTATGTAAATTAGAGTGAAGTATTTATTATGTATGAGCATATGGACTCCTAAGGGCTATCAAACATCTTTTGTTTTAATGTGCACATATAATGTGGTGTTACAGGCTCCTTCAGGCTTTTTCTCAACACATGTGCTGGATCAGTAGAACTTAAAGCAATGGAATGTAAGACATGCCATAGAGTGGTGTCATTTGCCTGTGGCTTAATGAATTTGTTGTTTGTGAAATAGGTAGTAATAGGAGACTCACTGAGTAGGTCATATTGCTATTGCCTGTTGAAAAATCTGATTATATTGTATACTCACCTGGCCTGCAATTCTAAAAATCCTTTAGGGATATTCTGCTGACCAGTATCTGTGACAATGTGCATTTTATTTCTTTCTTTACTTTTTTCATATCCATTCAAAAGTACATAGTGTGCAATCCTCCTGCATAGTGCACATTGTTATTTTACACCAGAGGTTCACTGCTTTTCTTTATTATTTAAACAGCATTCACCATTGTACCTCCTTTTGACAGGTAGTAACTCATCACCTCCTTCCATTCTTTCCTTGCTTTTTGCTCCCTCTCCTATCATTTTTGCTTTATATATCTCTTTATAATGTTTGGAAATATCCTGTCTAGCTCCTCTTTTTGACATTTGCCCATTGCATTTCACTTTCCTGCTATAATATGCATCACCTATGTTGCCATTAGTTTTGTTTACCACATTTATTTTTTCCTGACATTTCCCCTTTGTTCGCTATACCCCACAAACAAAATTCCATTGTGTTTTGTCCATCTTTTCCATATATCCTGTTTCAGATTTCTAGAGTGTCTATCTAGATCTTTTGTGCTGAGATGCACTCCCTGAAGGTATGCCTTATGCCTGCCTCTTCTGTCTTGCACCTCCAGTGTCTTAAGTGTATTTTCCTTCCCTCATTATATAATCTTTTTGGTGCTTGAATCCATCTGTGCAGCACACTTTATATTCAATTTCCCACTCCATTCATTTTCTACATCTCTGATGTCATTTTCAGGACTTTTTTGTCATTTTATTTCCCTGCTCACCCACTCTTTTTTCTTCTTCTATCCTTTCATTATCGCTTTCTTCATGGCTCCTTCCACTTTCACCCTCAAGTCATCATACATTTTTTCTAATTTTGCATTTGCCTTGCCTCTGTTTCCACATTTCCCCATCTCCCCATGGGGATCTCCTTTCCCTTCTCTGCTTTATTTCCTTTTTCTAGGTTTCTACTTCCTGCATCGTCTCCAGCCATTTTTGTCTCAGTCTGGTGCTTGTCTAAGTTATGCTAATGCATATTTCAATACTAGTTTCTTTAGGGTTTTCAGGGCTGTCTTTCCTCCTGCCGCATCATTTACTAATACCTGCACTCTTCTTATTCCCGCTTATCTTCCATTTTTCTACTTTTCTCCACTATGAAGGCGCTAATATTCCTTCCTCCTGTATTTATCTTTCTTTCCATTGCATCCATGTTATGTTGCTCTATGTTTTTTCCACCAGAATATTTGCTGTGTCTCTTAACTGTCCAGATTTGTGCCTCATATTTTTTTAGTCTGTTCCTCATAAAACTTGTGATTTTCTGAAAAATCAGTGAGGACTGAATTCATTAAATAATGACAACCATTTAAGTTTCAGACTTCATATCCTTCAGAAAATGCATGGTAACACAAAACCTTTTATTCTAGTAACTTTCTAAGTTTATGCATGCAGTATATTTAACATTTGTCCATATTTTTAGGTTTTTGTCCCACCATTAATTTTGGCTTTGTCAAGATTTGAGGTTGAGAGGTATGATTTGCTCTCTCTCTCTCTCCTCTTGGTTTTGGTCTTTCTCTCACCCTCTATCCACCTCAGTATGTTACATTCTAAGGCCTGCATGAATATGATCCCCCAGCCCCCTCCACTTTTTTTTTTTTTTTGGAGATTAAAGACAAATTAACTATTCTTGAGTGGTTTTATTACTTCTTCCTGGTTTGATGACTGAATGAACTAACATTGTGTGTTGGTTCTTAGATAGGAGCTTCAACCAAAAACTGCATACCCTGGAAGCACTTCTATCATTGGAAGATGAAGATATCTGTGCAGTCACAGAAACCTGGTTCAAGGCCTCAGATAGTACCCTGGCTTTGGATGGCTAAAATGCCTTCCAATCCTTCAGACTGTGAAATGAAAGTGTCAGAACCAAAGGAGTCTACATATATTAGAGATAAATTCAGCTCCCATCTAGTTAGACTGGACAACATCTTGGAGTTACTCCAAGTTCAGGTTATGGTTGGTAAGATACCCATTCAAGTGATAGCCAGTTATAGATCCCCCTCCATTGGTTATGATGCACATGAAACCTACTTTACCAAACTGGAGACAATCCATATTATACCGAACACTCTGGTTCTGGGGGATTTCAATTATTACACCATCAACTGGGAAACCTACACTAGCTCTAACTCACTAGTGCAAAAGTTCCCTGACTTTGTTAACTCAAATGTCCTGGAACAAATTGTTCATACCCTGACAAGAGGAACAAACATACTAGATCTGGTCCTCACTAACATGTCAAACAGATGCACTGCCACAACTGTCAGACCCTCATTAGTCAAATCTGGACACAAATCAGTCACCTTTGAGCTGTCACTAACACCAGAACTCACAAATGGTGAAATTAGACTAAAAGAATTCACCAAGGCTAACTATTCCCTCCTAGGCGAAGGTATAAATACATTCTAATCCCCACCCCAGTTGGAAGTGGTAACTACACCAATGTTTACACTAAAGCCTTATACAATCACTTGTATAAGTGTATAGGCTCAGCTGTACCAGAGAGAATCCATGCCAGAGCTCCAGGTAAAATCAAGCTGCCATGGTGGACATCCAGCATCAACAAACTTTACAATAAATGCAAAACACTGCTGTCCAAGAAAACAATGGCAAGGCCCCAACAATGGAAAAGCAACCTCCTCAGCCTCAACAGGCAAATAAGACAACTTTTCAAACCCTCTAAGGGTTTCTTTGAGAAAAAAAAAAACTTAGCATGCACAGTCAAGGATAGCCATAAAGCCTTTTACAGCTATGTACATAGCCTTAAAGGTAGGACCCAAGCATGTGCAGAACTAGTGACCAAATGATATCACACACACTGACCCCACAAAGATAGCAGATCACCTAGCAGATAGGTTTGGCAAAAATTTCACTCCCTTATCTTTATCCCTCCAAACTTATCACAAACATTCCTCCAAACCCCCCCACCCCCACCATACATATCTGAAGAACAGGTCATCAAAGCCTTGCCCAATGCAAAAAACACAGCCTCTATAGGACCAGACTGTTGACCAAGACTGTCTTCTAAACAAGCTAAAACATGAAATATCACCACCATTAAATACCCTTTTCAATCATAGCCTAACCACAGGCTTTGTTCCTGTGGAATGGAGAACAGCAACAGTTATTCTGCTCCACAAAGATGACCTAGCAACAGACCCGGGGAATTAAAGACCCGTAAGCCTGACCAGCCTCATCTGTAAGGCCATGTAACACATCATTATTGACCTCATAAATACAGACATAGGTTATCTCCAAATCCTGGATCCTCCCCAATTCATCAGGAGTAGATCCTGCCTATTAAATCTGGTGGATTCCTTTAGAAATGTGACCAGGGCCATTGATGAAGGCATATCTGTCACACAGCGTACCGCGACTTTGCAAAGGCTTTTGACATAGTCCCACATGCAGGCATTACCAGCAAACTTAGCAAACTGAATGTAAACCCCTTTGTTGTATGATGGGTTGCCAACTGGCTTACAAACTGGACACACACTATTAAAGTTGGTGACTCCATATCAACCAACAGACCTGTAACCAGTGGGGTATCACAGGGGTCAGTGCTGGGCCCCCTGCAGTTTGGTATGTACTTCTCAGAAGTTCAATTCAAAAATAAGGGTTTGTAGCTGACCAAGTTTGCAGATGACTGCAAACTAGGTGGAAACTAGGTGCAATTATTACTTCATGGAACCTAAATATGGTCTGCAACTTAAATAGGACATGCTGGAGGATTTATCTGCCCAGCGACTCCATGTCTTTGGAACAGGCTACCAATTCATGTGAAACAGAGCACCTCTATGACACTGTTCAAGAGAAACCTGGATGAGTGGATAAGTCACAGGAAATTCTTACCAGGGATAGAGTCCACAACACTCCTGGACATGGGCAGTCTTTACAAAATGCAATCTTGGGTATTGACTAGCATTTCTATGGTATTACATTAGGATTAAATGGCTAGGCTTGAAATGACCACTAGGTCGATAACCTAGTAATCCCCTAGGTTCCTATATGATGCTATGATTTTTTAACTCGTCTCACCATTTTTTATTCCTTATATTACTTCTCTTATCAATCCATTTCTTAATTTATGTAACAATAGATTTTCAATCTCTGCCAGTTGCCCAAGTACAATCAACTTCAGAACTTCCAAATTTACTATAATAATAGCAGACAAATCATCCATCTTTTGACATAAGGAGTACCGCTCTCCAATGTTATATGTTACCTTTGTATATATGCAGCATTTTGTACACACGACAAAATACTTGCTTCAGCAAATTATTGGCACACTCATTTAACCAATTCATGCTCAGGAGCATCAGAATTCATAGAAATTAAAACAACCAGTTATTTACATTTTATTGTGTGAGAAAATCACACAAACAAAATGCAAATAAATATTAAAATAAATACACTGAGATAACCTTGTACAAAAGGGAGTTATTAATCATATAGTTATTCGGACTTACAGTGCCAGTTGTACCAGTCACATTAAAATGCTGGACATTGTTTGTGTCATAATCAGCCTCACTTCAGTGTGAGAGGGCTAGAGTGCCCCCATTTGCAATCTATCCCTTTCTTCTAAAAAAAAAAAAAACAGTCAAAACTGGTGATATAAAAGAAGGTATAAATCTAAATAAAGTTTCTCCTACAATGCAATTTCACAATAAATCATAATAGAACACTGGATGGTTTCAGACACACATATGGGCAGGAACATTAGTGCAGCATTATAAGAACATGGAAATTACTGTTGTGTAGCTGTTGTTAGGGATTACTGCTGTGTGCTTTGCTGACTCTGTAGATGAGCTTCTGTAATGGTCAGATTACATATACTTAGTCTAGAAGTTGGTACAGAGATTAATGTCATGAGCTTGAATTACTACAGTACAGGGTTTGATGCCTTCATTTGCCTACTGTTTGACCTTGAGCAAATCACCTAGCCAGATATTGTTCTCAGGTCACCCCTGAAAAGGAATTGTGTCCAAGGTGCCTATCTGGATAACAAACATGTATTATTATTATTATGTAGACAGAACCACTACAGTATGATATATTGCTATTTATTTGTATTGTACTTTACACCTCACCTGAGCTCAGCCTGTGACTCTCAATATATGTGCTACCTGCTTCACTGCAGTGTACATCTGCTTACAGATGCCTGCACAATGTAATTCAAATAATAATCCATTGATTTAGCATCTTGTTACCAGCACAGAAAGATATCACATGCCAACATATCAATTTCTTCCACTGTCATATAATGTGTGTGGGTCAGTATACCATATCAAAGCAATTATTTATGATGGCTCTGTTGGGATGGGTAAATCCTATCCATCACCTATGCAAATGTTATGTCAATCTTCAAACTAATTGATGAATTTTTGAATTGATCACAGTGTGGGAAATTCACATGCAGTACTCAAAATTAATGAAAATAATAACAGATTAGTCATTTCAAGGCAGAAATGGACTGAAAGCTCCTGCTATTGCTGGTTTTAGAATTGAGTGTCAGAGAGATATATTTTTTGAAAACTACTGCTGTCATTGTATTTAGTGTAACATCTTTCTGGACATGGCCTGTACTAAGAGAAGGTTGATTCACAATATAGTGCAAACCAAAAGGGAAAAAAGTAGTTATTATACAATGATCCATTTCCTTAGGTAACGTCCAAGCTGATAGTCAGTGCCTACCAGGGGACAACTGGTCTTTTACATGTACTTCCTTATTTTGCTATGGATTTCTACTCACTTGAAATTCAACATTTATTGATCTAGGAATTATTAATTATTTCTGGATTCAATGTCTAACCTGTTTCTTCTTCTTTCGTCATTTTATTTTGCAGTTGGTGCATGTTTGCTGCTCAGTGTCTTTTCATTGGCTGTATGTTTTGGGATCTCAATATCCTGTTCTCTTTGAGATGTGAGCTTCCAGTTCTCTAATGAATTGCATTGTTCTGCTAGTCCATATGGAGGTGTGGATAATATGAGAAGAAACCGTGTCTTGTTTTACAGATGTCAAAGCTTGTAAAGCCAGCTGTGTGAGGTTGCTTTGTACAATTTACATTGTGTCAAGGTCTATGTGACATATGTTATATAGTTATCAGCATTATTACCTACCATACAAGTTGAATGTGGCATTTTAAACTATGGTCATGGTCGTTCAGAATTGTCATTGGGCAATTACTTCAGCTTTGAGGCTTTTAGCTTGTTCTACATTATTCACCTGAAGATAATGGCATGAGATGGTGGTCTGTAAAAATTGTGTTGCATTTTGTTACATATTAAACACCTTAAATACTGATTTCAGTGTTAGGCTCAGAAAGCATTTTTGGTTAACTTTCAGCACACTGAACAGCTTTGCTTTTATTTTGTCATATATGTAGAAGGCAACAAATCATCTCAAGGAGAACAGTATACTGAGATCCCATCTCAAATCGCCACTGATTCTAAGGGCAACCACAAAGCATTCTATAGCTATGTCAAGAATGTCAATGGCAACACCCAGATTTGCTCTGAGTTACAGCACAATGGCATGAAAATTACAGAACCAACTGATATTGCCAACATCCTGGCAGATGCTAACTTTACCCCCCTTTCACCCCCTAAAGGGCCCATATTTATAATGGAAGAATGCAGAGTCCCTGTAATCACATCTATGCAGGTAAAAGCTTCACTCTCTAAAATCAAAAACACAGCATCCTTGGGACAGGACAACATCCCAGGATGCATTTTACACGAACTTCAGAATGAACTGGCTGCTCACCTAAGCACCATGTTCAATCATAGTCTCATGTCAGGCTTTGTGCCCACTGAATGGTGCACAGTAACAGTTATCCCACTCCACAAAGGGAGAGCCACCACTGATCCTGGGAACTATCGCCCTATTAGCCTGATGAGCCTGGTCTGCAAGGCCATGGAATATATCATCATGGAACTCATAAACAAAGACATTGGTAACCTCCAAACTCTGGACCCCACCTAGTTCGGGTTTGTGAAAGGCAGATCATGCCATCGGAACCTGATCGACTTCTTTGAGGCAGTGACCAAAGCTGTAGACGAGGGTAAGGTGGTTCACACAGCCTATCTCGACCTCTCCAAGGCTTTTGACACCATCCCCCATTCTGAAATTTATTTATTTATTTATTTATTTATTTATTTGCAGTTGTTTAACCAGGATAGTCCATTGGGCCTGAAGAACCCGTTTTCAATGGAGTCCTGGGGAGAAAAGCTCCTCATACAGATTACACAAAGGTTAATATACAAACATAGATTACATGAAGATTACAGAGGTAAACAAACTAAGATTAATATACACACATAGAATGCATGAAGACTACAGAGGTAAAACAGACTGATCAAAAGTATTTCAATCAAAGTTAATAATATATATATATATATATATATATATATATATATATATATATATATATATATTTTTTTTTTTTAATTATATTTAAATTATAGCTAAACTCACTAAACTAGGTATAAATCCCTACGTCATAAGATGGGTTGCAAACTGGCACATTTACAGAACCCACACTGTAAAAGTCGCTTACTCCAAATCTGACTTCATACCAGTGACAAGTGGATTACCACAGGTTCAGTCCTGGGACCTGTCCTGTTTGGTATCTACTTCACTGAAGTACAGGCTAACACAGAAGGCCTCTGGCTAATGAAGTTCACAGATGACTGCAAACTAGGAGCCATAGCCGAGTCCCCAAATGATGTGGACATTCTACAGAAGGGCCTCGCTGAGATAGATGCCTGGTGTCAGAGGCATGGTGTCAAGCTCAATGCCAAAAAGTACATTGTCATCCCCTTTGGTAACAACTCTGTACCCATAAACTACCACATAAATGTCAGTCTACTTAACACCGAATGTGTGTTAAGAGACCTTAGGACAGTTATCCCACTCCACAAAGGGGGAGCCACCACTGATCCTGGGAACTATCGCCCTATTAGCCTGATGAGCCTGGTCTGCAAGGCCATGGAACGTATCATCATGGAACTTATAAACAAAGACACTGGTAACCTCCAAACTCCGGACCCCACCTAGTTCGGGTTTGTGAAAGGCAGATCATGCCATCGGAACCTGATCGACTTCTTTGAGGCAGTGACCAAAGCTGTAGACGAGGGTAAGGTGGTTCACACAGCCTACCTTGACCTCTCCAAGGCTTTTGACACCATCCCCCATTCTGAAATTTATTTATTTATTTATTTATTTATTTATTTGCAGTTGTTTAACCAGGATAGTCCATTGGGCCTGAAGAACCCGTTTTCAGTGGAGTCCTGGGGAGAAAAGCTCCTCATACAGATTACACAAAGGTTAATATACAAACATAGATCACATGAAGATTACAGAGGTAAACAAACTAAGATTAATATACACAAATAGAATGCATGAAGACTACATAGGTAAAACAGACTGATCAAAAGTATTTCAATCAAAGTTAATTTTATATATATATATATATATATATATATATATATATATATATATATATATATATTTTTTTTTTTTTAATTATATTTAAATTATAGCTAAACTCACTAAACTAGGTATAAATCCCTACGTCTTAAGATGGGTTGCAAACTGGCACATTTACAG